>NC_143481.1:58173277-58325394 GCF_027475165.1 Benincasa hispida | reverse complement strand
GTTTCTTCATAGTCTACCCCCTCTCTCTGGGTATAACATTTTGCCACCAATCAAGCCTTAAAGGTCTGTACCTTACTGACTTGGTCTTGATTCCTCTTATAGATCCATTTACAACTAATAGGGTTTACTCCATCTGGCTGATCTACAAGTTTTCAGACCGAACTGAAGTATATAAACTCCATTTCAAGGTCCATGGCTTTGATCCACTGATCTCTGTTACATCGTTTATTACCTGATTGTAGGTCAATGAATCCTCAATGCCATCATCAAATATGACAATTGAGTTTCTATTAAATCCATGTACCACTCGGATTGTAAAACAACCCTCACTACGTTGAGATACTCTCAACTCTTGAGAAGGATGTAACTAACTAGAAGTACTTGCTCCATCAACAACTTTTGTTGAAGGACCAGACTTATCAACAACCGTCATTACCAACAACTCTTGTTCGTTTATCTGTAACTTCTTTGAAAATTTCACTTAATACTAGTTTACTTTGAGGTTGATGATCTCTCATGTGGTTTTCCTCTAAGAATGTAGCATTTTTCGATACAAATATTTTATCATCTTGAAGATCATAAGATAGACCACCTTTTATTTCTTTAGTGTATCCTACGAATAGGAACAATTTTGAACGACATTCCAACTTCTTTTGATTTTGCACCGACACATGTGCTGGACATCCCCAAATCTTGAAAGACGTAAACTACCTTTACACCCACTCCATAATTCATACTATTAGCGTGACATCAAAAATTTATGGAAGAAATAACAAAATTTTGATGATGAAAGGAATTTTAGTTATTAGCATTTTTGGTAAAAACATTTAAGTTTTAGTTATTATTATTTCTATTTTGTTATAGCATGTTTGAAATCGATTTTAAATTCGATTTTGTATTTCTTTTTTTCTTGTATGAGTGTCTAATTGCTGAATTCTTGTTTTAACGTTTCTTTTCTAATTGATATTATTTATTTTCGATTGAGATGATTGTCGTTTAATTCGATTTATCATTCCTTATTTTTATCAATTCCAATTTCTATATATTTGACACATTATTTGAAGGTTGTCTTGGTGAAGCAATTTGTTTTATTCACTCTCAATTGTTCTAAATTTGTAATACTTCAATTGAGTGTTTTTATTTGAAATTATAAAAGTGCAAATCGTTTTATGAGAAATATTTTTAAATCTTGGGAGTAGACATATCTTATATCTACTATATATTAAAAGGAGTTCAAATCAAATGGTAGTCCACGACACAATGGGAGCTTGTGTTTAAATAATTTTAATCTAAGGAAGAGTCGATCGACCATTAAGGCATGATTTAAGAAGAGATTTCTTGTATGCATAAGTCAATATTGATTGTTTATTATACTAACGTTTGATTGATTAATCTTATTCTTTGGCTGTGGCCTCAAGGAGTAGGTTGGAAAACCGAACCATGTTAAAAACGACTTGTGTCACCTCTATTCAATTGTTCTATTTTTTTTTTAATTATTATTACATTCGATTAATATTCTAAATATTCATTAATTAAGTTTGCAAAACTTAATTTAACATTTTATCACTAATTCAATCCTTTCATATGACAATAATCAAAATAATCTTTTTTCACATCATTTGAAGAGATTGTATCTTTATCATTTGGATGAGATCATATCTTATCGATCTGGCTTGCAGAATATAAACAATAATATTACTAAAATAAATTTGAAAATAATTATTTTTAATGATAAGTTTATAAAAAGTGATATATAAAGAAAGTCTCTTAAGTTCAAACATATTAAAACAAGTTGTAAACTTTCTTTAAAAGAAAATTAAAATTGAGGATGAAAACATTGTTAAACCTAATCAAAACAAAGTATGGGTCAAAGTAAAGGAAAGAAATGGTTAGAAGTGAATCTTATTTCTTCCTTGCCACCTAAAATAGCCTATAAATTCTTTAACTTGATGCAACTTTTTCTTCATTAAGAAAAAAAAATCCAAAATGCAATCGAGCAACAATGAAAATCAAAATACTCTATTGTTGACATCTTGAAATATGAGACTTAATCATCACATTGTTTACAAAATTACTCCTAGGTTAGAAAAATAATTTGCAAAAAAAGTAATAAGAACAAGAAGAATTTGCAAATTACCTTTTTACCTATAATCTTGATTTTTTTTTTTTTAAACTTACATATAATCTTGAATTAATATAATAAAAATATTAAAATACCTTTTTTTAGAAAGTTAAAGTATACCCATATTTGAGTACTTATTCAGTTTTAGTCCCTATACTTTCAAATATTTAATTTTAGTCCATGTACTTTTAATAAATCTTAAATTTTGTGTGAAATTGAGAATGATAAACGAGCTAAAATAAAGGCGATTGATTCTTTGAAAGATAAACTAACTAGATGTTTTGAGTTAAAAGGAAGTGGAATACCTCAAATCCTAAATCCTAGGATATTGCTCAATTATCTCAAACACATTGTCAACTTAACTGGTATTGTTACATTGAGCATCCTAGATAATCAAGATTCTCGTCCTAGTTAAACTATATGTCGATGAGTCAACATGTAATGTGATGGACTGATTGTGTATGAGTGGTGAAAATGTGAATAAATATGGTCTAAGAGCAAGTATACATTATCGACGAAGTAATCTTGGAGTATTCCAAGAGTCAAATCCCATGAGACTATATCTAGATTCTATTAAGATGACGAATAAATATAATCAAATGTAACTAAGTGTGTGAGTAAATAGTGAATAGGTAGAATGTTGATTAAAAAAACAATAGAATAGATGAATAGGGGTGTAACATTGTTTCAGTCGGTCGAGCAATGTCTCTTGTGCAATGTGGCAGCATCATACCTAGATAGTGACTCAATCATGGACAAGATTTTAGATAGTGACTCAATCTAAGCAGCTAATGCTTATATTTCTATGTTTAGCTAGATTTTAGATTAATTCACAGATAGTTTCTTTATCGTTTGACAACCTTTATTTCTATGGTTATGTGACAATACTATTTCTAGGGTCTTAGTCTCATATCCCTTTGTGACATCAGTTTATATCTTAACCTTCTCAACATTTAGACTATACTAGATTACTAAATTGAGTAGTTATTTCAACTTAACAATTTTTATCTTTAAATTGAACAAAGGAAATACACAAGTCAAAGCAATATCAAGCTTAGACATTGCTCAAGCCATAAAACTCTATGGTATCCACATTGTTGAACTCCATCGAGAATTTAGCTCATGATTAAGAGCAATGGATTTCATTAGATCGGTAATCATGAACACAAGATAAATGTTCAACAAATGAAAAGAAAAGAAAAATAGAAAAGTGCATAAATGAACTAAAGAAATGTTGGAAATACAATATGATGATGCCTTGAAGCAATCTCTCACTCTCCTAATCTTTTTTCAGGGTGATTCTCCTTTTTCAAGGATGAATCATATCTCACATTTTCACGGGATAGGGATGACCTAGAGCTCTCAAACTTTAGAGAAACTTTCGTTCTTAAAGGTCTATAATTGGGAAGGCAAGATTTCGACCAAGGGTGGTTGAATTTTGTGGATAGATCGTGGATGTCTGAAATGGGGGGCTTTCCATCCTTTTATAGGCCCGGATTTAGGAGGAATGAAATAGGTGATTCGAAAGTTTGCCAAGCAATTCCAACATTAAAAAACAATTCTCGACCGTGTGAATAGCAACTGTGAACAATTGGTCAAATTTTCAAAAATTAGGATTTCGATGCGGTTGTGGTGACTTCAGGAAATAGAGGTGCATCAACACATTTTCTTCAAATTAATCAAAATTTTACGCAAAAGTTTATAAAGTAAATCAGTAAAAATCAAACTTTGTGACTAAAAGGACCTTCATAATATCGTTTTATCCATTTAAGACCATTTATGAGCTAAAGCACATGTAAATGCCCATGAAAGTATATAAATATCCTCCTAAAACATGCATTTCATGACATGTATCATAAAGCGTCCCAGAGTTTACCTAAACATATGCATTAAGTTTTAAGGATAGGCCATGACGATTAGCTAATGATAATGCCAATTAATTGATCAATTGTTCTTTATCCCTATGTCACTCAAGACAAATATATGGTGTTTTCAGTACTGTCGTAAAAAACCACATACCCATTAGATGACCCTAGCTTACTTTAGCAACCAACACATAAGAATTACGGATTATATGTTGTGTTTCTAGCAATTACCATGTATAAATGATTTGGTTTGTCCTTCCTAACCATTCAACAAGCTGAAGAATAAATTCATGAGATAAAAATGTTTAGAGATAGAAATATATACATTCAAGTTCAGATCCTCACATAAGTATAATTTTGTTCATCCAAATGGCAAACTAAAATAAAACTAGTCGAGATTACATATCGTTGAGAAGTAATCGAGGCTTATAAACATCAAGTCGATTTAAAATTCAAAGAAATCAATCTAAAATAGGAGAAAAGAGGTAAATAATGAAGAAGAATGAAAAAGAAATTCCATAGCTCGGATTAGAACTCCTCCCTTCCTTCCTCCTTTGTCAAAACCCTAAAAAATGAAAATGATTTACAATGGGCAACGGTGGTGCTATGGGCATTTCTATGGACATTGCTATGGTGATTTCATGCATGCGTAATGGCATTGTGAGGCCATAAGACAGCATCACAGTGCTATGCGTTTAGCCTGCCTCTGTCAGTAGCACCGCACAGTAGTGCAACGCTGCCTCCTTTAAGGGAGCTCGTCTTTTGGCCCTTGTTTAATGCTTGTTGCTTTAGTTTGACCAATTTTGCACCTAGAACATCCAAAAAGTCTCCTTTGCTCATTTTCCTTTCTAAGAACATGTTTAAACATCAAATTCATGAAAACTAACCCAATTTAGGCAAAGAAAGATAGCTCATTTAGGGATGTATCAGTATGCTGATAGATTGTTACAGAAAAAACCGAGACAAAAACGAAGTTGCAGCATTTTTGTATAAAGGATGAAAGAATTAGAGAGTAATAGAAGAGAGAGCAAGGCATTCATTCTGTAATGAAGTTTAAAGAAGTAATAAAAGAGATCATCCCTATTTGCACAGTGGATGTAGGCCTTTGGTTGAACCACTTAAATACTTGTGTTCTTTTTTTTCTCTACGATCGTCTAGCTTTTACTTTGTATCATGTACACGATCGTTTAGTTCCTCTTGCATCGTTTACACGATCGTCTAGCTCTATTTTGCATCGTCTATACGATCGTCTAGTTCCTCAATTATCGTCTATATAATCGTTTAGTTCCACACAACTATCGTCTACACGATCGTTTAGTGCTTCTTAATATCGTCTACATAATTGAACTATCGTCTAGTTTCTTAGAGTTTCTACATGATTGAGCTCGTATATAGGTAAATGATTGAAAAGTTTTGAAGCTTAAAGAATATAGTCTTCTCTGAGTCTTGAAGTGAAGTTGGTCGTTTATGCTGAGTAGTTTGGGCCTAAAAACAAGAGAATTATCGTTATCTGAGGCTACAAGTGGTATCAGTGCTCAGAAAACAACTCAAGATAGATCCAAGATTTGAATGCGTACAAAAATTTAGACAAGTCAATCTTGAAGTTCAAAAATGGCTACAACCAGGTATGAAATCGAGAAGTTTGATGGAAAGACATAATTTGAATTATGGAAAGCTAAGATCAAGGTAGTATTAGGACAACAGGAGGCACTTTTGGCCATCACAGACCCAACAAAATACCCTGAAACACTCACAGATGCATAAAAAGAGACAATAGAGGTAAATGTCTATGGAACTATTGTTTTGAATGTTACAGATAGTGTTTTAAGGCAGATAGTTGACCAGCCAACTGCTTATAATCTCTGGAACAATTTAAACGAGATTTATCTAAAAAAAAAATTGCTTAATAAAGCTTTCTTGAGGGAAAGACTTTTCACATATAAGATGGATGGTGTAAAATCGCTCACTGATAATTTGAATGAATTCAAAAGACTGTCATCAGAATTCAGATCAATAGAAGACAACATTAAGGAATAAAATGAGGGCTTTATCTTACTTAACTCCCTACCAAACTCGTTTAAGGAAGTTAAAATAGCAATGAAGTATGGTAGAGAAAGAATCACTACATATCAATTATTTCAGCAATCAGAGTTAGAGAACTAAAATTACAAATGAGCAAGAAAGATCAGCAAGGAGGAGAAGGTTTGTTTTCAAAAGGGAAAACAAAGGACAATGGGAAGGGCAAGCAGAATAGGGGTGACAAGTCTAAAATCAAGTGTCATTTTTGCCACAAACTTAGACACATGAAGAAAAACTGTTATGCCTTGAAAAAAAAGTTAAACCAACAGAACAAAGGAGGAAAACAGACAGAGGCAATTGTGGGGGGAAATTCCCTTGTGTATTCAGATGCCTTGGCAGCAACTGAAGAGTGTGGTTAGCAGAATTCTATGGAGACTCAAGATTGGGCGATAGATTATGGTTGTTCAGTCCATATGACACTATCTAAAGGGTGATTTTGTATCTATAAGAAGTAGGATGAAGGGCTGATTTACATGGGAAATAATAATACCTACAGGGCAGTAGGCATTAGGTTTGTTCCTTGAAGTTACAAGATGGTTCGTTGAATCTAATGAGAAATGTGCGGCATGTTCCTACATTGAAGAGAAATCTTCTATCATTAGGGATGTTTGACTCCATTGGTTGTGAATATAGAGGAGTTGGAGGCACCTTTGAGATAATCAAAGACTCAAAAGTGGTGTTGGTGGCTACTAAAGTTAATGGTTTGTATGTCATTAAAGATGTGCAAATGGCACATTCAGCCTTGATGGCAACAGATGAAGATCCTACAGAAGATGAGCTATGGCACAAGAGGCTATCTCATATTAGTGTGAAAGGGCTGCAAGTTCTTTCCAAACAAGGGATTCTTCCTAAAGGTATTGGAGACAACTTGATGTTTTGTGAACATTGCATCCTTGGCAAGGCAACTAGGCAAGGCTTCCCTAAAGGACATTATACCTCCAAGAAGATACTTGAATATGTGCATTTTGACCTATGAGATCCAGCACACTCTCCTTCACTAAGTGGAGCAAGGTACTTTCTTTCTTTTGTTGATGATTATTCAAGAAAGAGTTGGGTTTATTTTCTAAAAACCAAAGATGAAGTGTTTGGAAGATTTAAAGAATGGAAAACCTTGATTTAAAAACAAACCCCTAAACACATTAAACACTTGAGAACTAGCAATGTTTTAGAGTTTTGTGTAGAAGTGTTTAAGTTGTTTTATAGAGAGAAGGGTATTGTAAGGTACAGAACAGCGAGGTATACACCTCAACAAAATGGAGTTGTTGAAAGACTCAATAGAACAGTGCTGGAAAGAGTGAGATGCCAGTTGTCTAATGCTCTTTTGCCTAAGAAATATTGGGCAGGGGCAGTGTCCTACACAATCTATACTCTAAATAGGTGTCCATATTAGTCCATTGAGCTGAAAGCACCAGAAGAAAGTGGACAGGAAAGCCTCCCAAGTTGGAACACTTGAAGGTATTTGGGAGTGTAGGGTATGTGCACCAAAGCCAAGGTAAGTTGAAACCAAGGGCTATCAAATGCATGTTTCTAGGTTTTACACCTGGAGTGAAAAGGATACAGACTTTGGCATCCTATTTAGAAGAGATGTTTCAACAGTAGAGATGTTGTGTTCAGAGAAAATGAGATGTTCATGCTATCCGACAACAAATCTACACCTATGTCTAAGACCAATAGCACACGGTTTGAGGTGGAGCCTCAAAGTGAACAATGAGCTTCTACTTCTTCTCAGAATCTATAAGTTGAAGGTGAAAACACTGCTGAGACAAGTGAATTTGTGTCAAGTGAATAAGTAGAGATACAAGGAGATCTACAAAATTATTCCTTAGCAAGGGACAAAATAAGGAGAACCATTGTGCCCCCTGCAAGGTACTCACAATCTGACTTTGCTAGTGTTGCTTTGAGTGCTACCATTTCACTAAGCAACAATGAACCCATCAGTTTTGATGAAGCAACTAATAGCCCCGATGCTAGACAATGGATTGAGGCAATGAATGATGAAATGAGGTCTCTCAACCAAAATGATACCTGGAAACTAGTACCTTTACCTAAAAGGTACAAACCTATTTCATGCAAGTGGAAATACAAGTTTAAAGAAGAAATTCCAGGGGTACAAAAGTCTAGATTCAAGGCAAGACTTGTTGCAAAGGGGTTCACACAAAAGAAAGGGATTGATTATACAGAGATCTTTTCTCCTATTGTGAAACACACATCCATTAGGCTACTCATCTCCCTAGTTGTTCAAAAAGACTTAGAGTTAGACCAATTGGATGTGAAGACAACATTCTTACATGGATTGTTGAATGAAACTATCTACATGAAACAACCTCATGGGTATGTGAAGAAAGGAGAAGAAGACTTGGTGTATCTACTAAACAAATCAATCTATGGGCTCAAGCAGTCACCAAGGTGTTGGTATGATAGATTTGATGAGGTGATCTCTAAAATGGATTCAAGAGAAGCTTCTATAACTAGTGTATGTATACTAACTCTAAAAGTTTCAAAGAACCAGTGTATCTACTCCTATATGTAGATGATATGTTGTGGCTGGAAGATCCAAAGAAATGTTGGGGAAAGTCAAGATGCTTCTAAAGAAAGAGTTTGACATGAAAGACCTAGGGTAATCTAGAAGTATTCTTGGTATTGAAATCAGCAGAGAAAGAAAGCAAGCATATTGTATGTGAGCCAAGCTGATTACTGTGAGAAAATACTTCAGAGGTTCAAAATGGATGGTGTTAAGCCTATTGGCACTCCCTTTGCACCTCAGTTTAAGCTTTCAGCTGCAAATAGTCCTAAGAGCATAGATGAGGATTACATTAACCATATGAAGGTTGTTCCCCTATTCCTAGGCAGTGGGACCTTTGATGTATCTAATGACTTCAATCAGACCAGATTTGTCTTATGCTACAAGTTTGATCAGTAGATACATAGTCGATCTTGGTAAACGACATTGGAAAGTAGTTAAATGGATACTAAGTATCTTTGCTCATCAAAGGAAGCACGAATCTTATACAGACAGAATGACACCTTCAATAATGAAATGTATTGTTATATGGATGCTGATTATGCAGGGGATCTAGATAGAAGATCCTCACTATCTGGATATGTTTTCCTATGGGAAAATAATCTAATAAGTTGAAAGGTAGGTCTGTAATCTGTTGTGGCCCTATCCACAACAGAAGCTGATTTTATAGCTCTATTTGAGGCTGTTAAAGAAGGTTTGTAGCTGAAGGGATTACTAAACGATTTCGACATTACACAAAAAAAAGTGAGAATATGTTGTGACAATCAGAGCAATCTACTTGGCTAAAAACCAACAATTTCATAGCAGAACCAAACACATTGACATCAAGTACCACTTTATCAGACAGGAGATTGAGAAAGAAGAAGTTAAGGTAGAAAAAATACATACCTCAGATAATGCAGCTGATATGTTGGCAAGACAATTCCTCTAAGCAAGCTTGGTCGTTGCTTAGATCTCCTTGCGTTCGAGTTACCTGAAAAAGGTTAGCTCAAAATCATCTCTACAAGCAAAAAGGGAATGGTTCTCTAGATGTTTACAAAGGTAGAGATTGTTACAAAAAGAACCGAGACAAAAATAAAGTTGCAGTCAGTTTATCGTTGTCGCCTCTTTCTATTTTGTTTGTTGTAACTACCAGAGCTTCTTCCGTTGAACATAAGCGCCTGTATAAAAGGTGAAAGAATTAGAGAGTAACAGAAGAGAAAGAGCAAGGCATTCATTCTGTAAAGAAGTTTAAAGAAGAAGGAATAAAAGAGAACCTCCCTATTTGCACAGTGGATGTAGGCCTTTGGCTGAACCACTTAAATACTTGTATTCTTTCTTTCTCTACGATCGTCTAGCTTTTACTTAAGTCTCGTGTACACGATCGTTTAGTTCCTCTTGCATCATTTACATGATCGTCTGGCTCTGCTTTGCATCGTCTATATGATCGTCTATCCTCAGCCATCGTCTATACGACCATTTAGTTCCATACAACTATCATCTACACGATCATGTAGTGCTTCTTAGTATCATCTACATAATTGAACTATCGTCTACATAATTGAACTATCGTCTAGTTTCTTAGAGCTTCGTCTACACGATTGAGCTCGTATACAAGTAAATGATCGAAAAGTTTTGAAGCTTAAAGGATATAGTCTTCCCTGAGTCTTGAAGTGAAGTTGGTCGTTTATACTGAGTAGTTTGGGCTTGCAAACAAGAGAATTATCATCATCTAGGGCCACATAGACCCTGAAAAAATTATGTAGAACTATTAATGATAGATTGTAAGTAACTGAATTTTTATGTAAGTGTTATTGATAGATTCTAATAAACTCTAATAGAAATATATCAGTATGCTAATAGCACTTGATAGAAGTATATGGAAGTATTATTGATAGAATTATAAGTTTGTCATTGATTTTTTTAGAAGTATGCCACTGATAGACTCAGATAAAACAATATGTGTAATCTAATTACTATTACTAATATACTCTGATAGATGTATGTAGGTTGTTACCAATAGACTATAGAATGATATTCCTTTTTGTCATATCACTAATTCACTTTTTTTTCTTTTTTAGTAATTTAAAACTATGGTTAATCTTCCTATAGTTATTGTTTTTGCGGTCCAGTCTTATACAAACTCATTGTATAGGATACCCCCACTCGCATGTCTTCACATGACGATTTGGATCACATCATTTGTTACTCTTACAAAGTGGGTCGTATCCAGAGTGTTACTTAGATAAGACACCCAAATTTATCCATATACTACAGACCATTTACATTATTATTTGTACATTAACCACTTGTATGTCAACTACATACTATTCAAGTCTTTGAAATAACCATGGATTTTTATTGTAGTGAATAGCTCATTGTTGCTTATTTAAAATAATCAACTATTATGTCCAATAACTAATTAACTACGAAGCTTTAGAACATAAATCTTATCATATATAACTTGTTTCATAGGTCTCATCAAAGTTTACATCAAGGAAATTGCATGTGTACATACAAGAAAAAAAAATCATTCATAAAATTAAGCTAGAAAATATAATAAGAAACTCTTGAAAGATTTTTTTTTTTTTTTTTACAATTAATAATAATAATAATAATAATAATTATTATTATTATTATTATTAGGGTTATTTTCAAATATAGAAAAATGAGTCAACTTATTTACAAATATAGTAAAATGGCACTGTTCACACGAGGCTTCCAGAGAAACTTGTTTCGTGGAGTTGAACTTGAGTTGGTGTTGATATTGAAGTTGATTTGATGCGATGTGGTTCGATCTCTGATACTTGATCCTTTGATTCTCTCTCAGTTGGGTGAATGTGCTTGACTTGAAGAAGAAAAACACCGAACGTTCTTGAAGTAGAAGTCTTAGAAGAGTCTTCTTTGCATCTTCAAGGGTTTTCTGTCTTCTAGAAGTGGAGTCTTGGAAGTCTTCTGCTTGTTGATTAATTCTCTAGACTCTCTGAATGTAGAAAATGCTTGTATGAAGAAGGACTTCAATCTTCAGAATGCTTGTATCTTCAAAGGACTTCAGTCTTCAGGTGTGATCAGCTTCAAGAGTCAAGGGGTCTTCTAATTATAGAGAATTCCCAATCATACAAGCAGTTTTTTTTTTTTTTTTTTAAACTGGACTGAACTTAAAGTTTCTTTCAAGCTGCCTACATACCCTTCATAATGATAGGGATCAAGTCATAATGTAGTTCAAGAAGAATGTTTTTTTTCTTTTTAACTGGACTGAACTTGAAGTTCCTTTCAAGCTGCCTACATACCCTTCATAATGATAGGGATCAAGTCATACTGTAGTTCAAGAAGAATGTTTTTTTTAAAAGGTATTATAGAATACCTTGTAAATAGTTTGTTGATTAATTTTCTTCTTTTTCTCTCTTTCTTTCTCTACCTACTAGGCTTCGAACCACGGACCAGAGGGTTGAATTAAATATTAATCCACTATCTAAGCCAACATGCTATGGAGCCGTTCGGTGATTGTGATGTGGTGGCACGAAGTTTCGCCTTCCTCCTGCTCTAAATTTCCATTCTAAGGATTGGTGAAAACAATGTCATGCCTCTTTACTTTGAGCGTGCCCACACTTGTGTTTAGAGTAACAAAGGTCTTTCTCTTCATGCGTGAGGGGACGGTACTACGGATTTCTCCATCACTTCTTGCCTCTCCTGATGGCTTCTGGTTTAATGACGATTCAACGTTTTTAAGGTCAATTCGTCGCCAGATGGACGCTCGGGGTATCAGCCCCCTTTTTCTTATGGTCATTTCGGGGGCATCAGTGCAGGCTTTTCCCTTCTCATTTGTCTTACTAGGGACATATTGGTTGAAGGGATCTTCAACCCTCTTATGCTTCAGGCGATCAAAAACAGGAGCGCGGGATTCTCCTTCGTTCTCCGTCGGAATTATGCCTAGTCTCTCGAAGGCTGACGGTCACTCTACCACCGGCGATTGACAGATGATTTCCTCATTTCCTTCATTTGGCAGAGTCAACATTCGAAAAACTGAACGTTGAGTAACTCTGGGAATAGTATGTGGTCTTTCCCTTTCTGCTTCTATCATGCTTAACCTCTTGAAGACCAAGGCGTGTGCAGCAGACGGTCTAATACGGTCGAAGGCTGAGGCTCTTTTGTCTTTGCCCACCTTTTCTCCTGTATCATCGACTTCTTCTGCAGTGATATGATTGTTGTTGGCCACTTTTTCCTTTGCATTTCTGATTATGTGGACTGGCTCTGAAGGCTCATATCCGAGTCCCGCTCTCGATGTTGGTATAGCATGTCCTTCTTGCAAAAGCTTCTTTTGAGTTGGCGAGAGTCAGGGTTGCTCATAAATCTTCAAACTCTTGAACTTAGTGTGAGTTGTGAAGTCATAGCCCGCCTTCACCAACAGCTTGTAAGCCTTGGGACCGAATCCATCTTTAGTTCACCTCTTGAGTAGCTTTAACCTTGTCACTTCCGCCTCCGACTTGTGGACTTCCTGCTTCGTTATCGGCGTGAGGGGTTTGACGAAACTCTCCTTTAGAATTTCTATGTCTCCGACCTACAAACCTTTTGAGCATTCCGTAAAAGGTGACTCACCTTTTTTTCGTCTCGACAAAGGGACATAGCATAGAATCAGAGGTTTTGAGGTTTTTTCACCCCTCACCACGGGTATTTCTTCAATGTGAAGTGAGCCTCGGCCTCGGAAAACGGATTAGAATCTGCTTCAACCTTCTTAATCCCGTCTTGGTAAAACTTGAAACACTGACGTAGTGTCGATGTAATCACACCATTCCCATGAATCCAAGGGCATCCCAATAGTAGCTTATAAGTGGTCTTTGAGTCTATCACATGAAATAGCGCGTCGGCCTTCAGATCGCCAATGAGGAGCTCCAAGCGTATCATCCCTATTGCCCTTTGGCTGCCTTGATTGAAACCCTGAATTACTAATTTGTTGTTTGATAGCTCTTCCATGAGTATGCTCAACTATTTCATAGTCGTCTTTGGCATTATATTGACGGCAGATCCATTGTCGATGAGGATTCGATCCACTCTCTGTTCTCGAATGTATCCAGAGACGTACAAAGGCCTATTATGCAATTTGGATCCCAGTAGCAGATCTTCATCTAAGAAGCCTATAGATGTGCCACACGAGGCATAAGCACGTGCTGTGGAGGTCGATGCATCAGAGGCGTTGGATTCTAACGGTGCCTCAATGAGGGTCATCTTAGCTTCTCGCAAGAGTGAAAGTAGGTCATCTATGTTGAATGGTGACGAACCTTTTGGTTCTCCTATCGACTTTAATGGGCCTGGAACGGTATCTTCATCCTCCATGATACTAACAGCATGACATGTAGCAACCTTTGGTGTCTCCTCTGAACCTTAATTGTCGAAGTTTTTCGAGAGGAAATCTGCTAACGTCATCTGTCATCTGGGACGAGAAACATCCTCATCTCTCTCGTCAACAGCTTTGGGCCTCCAAGCCTTTTTTCTACCCTTCCTTTTTTATGTCTTGCTCCCTCTCTTGTAGCTTCTATGAGAGCGTAGCTATTTTTGGGTAGAGTTCAGTCTTCCCTTCTTACTGGTGCCACAAGAATCTAGCCTTCGTTATCGTCATCGTCAGCGCGTTTTCCTCCGTTTTGAGGATCTGTAGCTTGGACCTCCTGCTGAAACCGCACTACCATAGGTTCGAAGGTCCCAAATTGGATCGAGCTCTCCCTTTCTTCATAATATATGATTGGTTTTGCCATGTTTGGAGCTACCGTCACCGCAGCATAATTCATTTGGACCACCTCCTCTAGATCCAGCTCTATTTTCCTCTCACAAGCCAATTTGAGGATCAATTCCTTCAGTACGAAACATTTTTCAACTGGGTGGCTAATGACCCTGTGATACTTGCAGTAGTTGGGATCATCCACTTTGCCGGCCTTTTCCGGTCGTTTACATTCTAGTAGCTGGATAAGGTGGTTCTCTAGTAGTTGCTCAAGCATATCCACAACATCAGAGTCGGGGAATGGGTAGACTTTTTCCTGTTGTTCCTTCAGGGTTAGGCGATGTATTTCGCCTCCTTCGTCTTTCTTTTCTATCTTCTTCTCTTTCCCTTTCGAGAAGAACTTCAACGATGTCGTATTAACGACTATTGATTCCTTTGTGGCACCTTTCACAATTTTCTCGGTGCCCTTCACTTCCTTCTTGTCTTTCTTCGATTCGTGGCTTAGAAATTCCCTCGTTCCTCTGTTGGCGATACTTAGCTCCATGTCGTGGGCATGGGTCACCAATTCTTCAAAGGTACGGAGCTTTATTCCCTGCAGGATGTAGAGAAGTTCCCAGTGCATACCCTGTGTGCACATTTCTACAGCAAATAATTCGGTGAGTCGATCTTTGCAATCCAGACTCAGATCTCTCTATCGGTTGATATAGTCGACGACCGGCTCCCCTTTTCGTAGTTTGGCGTTTATCAACTCCATCATGCTGACAATGCGCCTAGTGCTGTAGAAGTGATTCAGGAATTCTCTTTCAAGTTGCTCCCAGCTATCAATCACCTTAGGCTCTAAGTCTGTGTACCAATCAAAAGCGTTTCCTTTGAGGGTCCTGACGAACTATTTGACTAGTAGATCTCTTCTTATTCCCGCATTTTTGCATGTTTCTACGAAGTGGGCGATATATTACTTTTGGTTGCCCTTTCTGTCGAATTGTTGGAACTTTGGTGGTTGGTACCTTGCAGGCATTCTTAGATTGTCGATCCTCTGGATGTATGGCTTGGAATACATGAAGGAAGTTTGAGCCGACCCTCTATATTGAGCTCTTATGGAAGTCATGATCATGTCTTGCAGTTGTTGGACCGACAGAGAGGCCACCGAGTCTGATTGTCACCCTTGGTTTTCTTGCAGCACGGTCTTCCCCTTATCAGTTGCTTTGACCGTAGGTGCTTGGCTAGATTTAGCAGCCTCTCGAGACTGCATTTGTTCTCTCAGTGCAGTGATCTCATGGTCTCACTCCTCAACGGCTTTCATCAGAAAGTTAATCTTCCTTTCCATTTCTTCCATGGTCGTTTCTGCCGTCACATCTGCCATCATGACGGAGATCACATCTGGTGGTGAATCTCTTTTCGGCTTGCTGGAGGCGGAAATAGAGTTGTCAAATAGGGGGTTTTCCTTGATGACAACCCTGCCTTGTGGGGATTCCGTCATTTTCCTCAAGATATTGTGGGCAATGAGGGAGCTCTGTTCTTGCTTCTGCATGACTTCTCTTGAACGGCTGCGAGTGACAGGTCCCATGTATGAGTCGTTTGTGGAGGAAGCCTTGGATGCCATCTTCTTAGGTGTCATTTTCCTTGTTTGGATAT
This sequence comes from Benincasa hispida, assembly GCF_027475165.1. NCBI lineage: Eukaryota > Viridiplantae > Streptophyta > Magnoliopsida > Cucurbitales > Cucurbitaceae > Benincasa > Benincasa hispida. The sequence continues at coordinate 58,309,486 of NC_143481.1, read as the reverse complement.
TGAGAGAGAGATGAGAGGTAGAGATGGTCCCACTGGAAGTGCCAATTTGTTCACACGAGGCTTCCGGAGAAACTTATTTCGTGGAGTTGAACTTGAGTTGGTGTTGGTATTGAAGTTGATTTGATGCGATGTGGTTCGATCTCTAATACTTGATCCTCTTATTCTCTCTCAGTTGGAATATGCTTGACTTGAAGAAGAAAAGCATCGAACGTTCTTGAAGCAGAAGTCTTGAAAGAGTCTTCTTTGTGTCTTCAAGGGTCTTCTATCTTCTAAGAGTGGAGTCTTGGAAGTCTTCTGCTTGTTGATGAATTCTCTAGACTCTCTGAATGTAGAAAATGCTTGTATGAAGAAGGACTTCAGTCTTCAGAATGCTTGTATCTTCAAAGGACTTCAGTCTTCAGAATGTTTGCATCTTCAAAGGACTCCAATCTTCAGAATGCTTATATCTTCAAAGGACTTTAGTCTTCAGGTGTGATCAGCTTCAGGAGTCAAGGAGTCTTCTAATTATAGAGAATTTCCTATAAGCTCTATGGAGTATAGAATTGCTAACCCCTCCAAATGAGGAGAGCTTATCTATTTATAGAGTTCACAGGTGGGCTTAGGCTTGGTTGATCTATGGGCCTGACCTTTGGGCCCAATTAGTTGGACTTAGGCTTGGTTGGTCCATGGGATTGGCTTTTGGCCCAATTAATCGAATTTAGGCCTGATTTGACATTTGGGTCAAATTCAGCCTATTTTTGGACTTAGTTGGACTTTGACCTATATAATAATATCAAATTGGGTCCAATTAATCTTATCTGATTCAACGGTCATGATAAAACCACGTGGCATCATCGAAATTTGTCTTCAACTTCAATTCAGGATATATGTCAACTCCTAATTGAGCCCAAATTTAATGATTTGAAATTTCATCATTAATTTAGTAAATGACGTGGCAACTTATGATTGGTCTAAAATTTCTCATTCAACAAGGCACTATCTATTAGTGATAGATAGTGACGTTTTGTTATATTTGAAAATATTTTCAGCATTTTTGTCATTTAAAACAATTATCCTTATTATTATTATTATTTAATCATGTATCTAACTTGACAATATTTTTTGTATGTCATTGTGGTGGTGACTTATACTTGGCAACTATCACTCCTAAATATACGTTTTTATGCAATATTATGGAGTTAGAGAAGTTTTCTTAGTTAATCAATGATATGAATCTTTAGCCTAATCTCATGTAGTGCATGTTCATGTTCAACAGGTATTGACACATCCCAAAATGATCGAATGGACAAAAAGTAACGTAACTTAAATTCTAGCACATTTTTAAAATTTGGTGAAACAAATCTTTTTATTTTTATTTACAAAGTGTGATATTTAAGGGTACTAGTATTTGTATAATACAATACCAAAGAAAAAATAAACATCGAAAACAAGCCTAAATCTTAAACACATTCTTAAGAACTCCATGTTAAACAAATCTCAGTAACCCAAATACATTCTAAACTCATGCTAAAATAATTTGCATCGGAATTACGGATTTTTTGAGCACGAATTAAAATAATCTACATTCTAAGTACAAACTAATTGAACACAAACTTTAATTTGCACTCCAAACATAGATTATTCAATTCCACGTTCTATTATTGTCTCACAAATTATTATAACCGATTTTATACACTGAACAAATTTGTGGGGATTAAGAAATATGTACCCATTAAAGAATAGATACTGAGTGAATGCCCAACTAATGATGATGAAGGGAAGGAAATGGCTATCAAACATGATTTTGCCTTAAAAGAGTTTAAATTTGAGAATTACTAATCTTGGAAATTAAATTAGAAAAGAAAAGTAAAATTTTCCAGAAAAAGAAAAAAATAATAAAACTCTAATTTAACTAAAGAAATAGTAATAGAAAAAGAAATATATGTTTGTGGGATTCCAGTTAGGAATTGACATTGATTGAATACCCGAATAATAAAGAGATATATGGTGGGTTAAGTTATAATTTTAACCCAGTTGGTTCCTTGAACTTTCAAAAGTGTCAAAGATTTTCAGTTTTATATTCAATGAATTTATGTATTTTAAATTTTGTAATTAATAGATCTTTGATAAATTCGATTTTTGTAAAAAAAATAATTTATAATTGATCTATTAGATATAAATTTTAATTTTATACTTAATTGAACCTTAAATTTTCAATTTTATGATATGTAATTACATAAATTTTATAAAGCACGTCAAATAGGTCATGAGTGTCCTAAGTTGGAAAATTTAATGATCATAAAATTGAAAGTTTTAAGAAAATCATCTTTTAAAATTTAATGTTCTATTTGACATAAAATTGAAAGTTCATGTACTTATTAAACACTTACAGAAAAAACCATGAATCAAATAGACACAAATCTAAAAGTTTGAAGGGTTTTTGTATGGATGACCCAAGAGAGAGAAAAATGAGATTTGCTCCTTTTTTTATCCTTTGCTGACATCAAATTCATTGGTGAAATTGTCAAAACAACGAAACCCTCATGCACACGGAATGGCCTCTCTCTCGCTCTCTCGCTCCATCTCTTTCCTCTCCCACATCACTCCCATCCCTCACAGATCACTCTTCACTCTCTTGTTGTCTTGCTCTTTTTTTCACTATCGCTTTCTCGTTCTCTCTCTCTCTCATCTGATCACACTCTTGTCCGCTCTTTGTGGTCTCGCTCTACTTGAAGTTGGTTACTCCGAAGCTGTTTGTGTGGCCTCATTGTGCCGAAGAAGCTGTGGTCGTGCCGAAGAAGAAGAAGAAGATGCACCTGAGGAGAATAAGAAGACGTGCCAAAAGAGAGAAAGAAGACAACATGAAGATGAAGAAGAAGAAGAAGAAAGAGAGATAATAATAGCAACTCAATCACGCTGGAGAAAAAGAAAAAAAATATCTAAAAAGGAAGGGTAATACCATAACTTCACGTAATCATGACATCAATAGAAGATCAATTTACCATAATTTTTAAAAAGTGGTCATATTTCATTTTAGATCTCTAAAATGGATTTCTCGAGATTAAACTTGTAATTTAACCAATGTATTATTATAAATTTATACAATTAGGTCAGGTATAGAGATAGTCAACTAATTAATTAAACTGTGATGTAAATAGATAAACCATTTTACGCCATTAATTATATTATCAATCCAATCAGCTGGTTGAGAAGAATTAGAAGTAAAAGTTTGATTTTGTGGGTATCAAATCTTAATCAGTTAAGAAATCATTAATTAATCCTTTATTATGAAAGAAAACAAAAACTTCTGCCCTCTAATTACTATTATTATTATTATTATTTTCGTTAAAAATACTATTTTAGCCTCTATATTTCAGATTTTTTCCATTCATATACTTTAAATTTTCTAATTTTATTTTCACTACTTTTAATAAATTATAAATTTAATTATTCAAATTTAATTTTTATCCAAATCGGTTAAATAAAAAAAAGATATTTGATAATAATTTTCATAATTTATTGAAAATATATGAACTAAAATAGAACAAAATTCAAAATATAGGGATTAAAATGATATTTTAACGTTTTATTTATTTATTTATTATTATTATTATTATTTTTAACAAATTTGACTTCCCATCTCATCTATACAAATAAAGAGGGTGGGAGTTGGTTTAGGCATACTTTTCTGAAATGCTGTAGTTGCACGGAAGTTAGATTTAATGCAGCTAACAACAACAAAACATTGTTTTTAAATTCTTTTTTAAAGAAAAAATAAATGTCTCGAGAAAAGTTATTCGTTGACAATTTGATATTATAGTTGGATATATGAAAGAGAAAATGTTTTTACAAAAAAAAAAAAAAAAAAAATGGCATTTTGAATATGTATTGATAATGGTAATTTAAGGCTTAACCATGTTTAACGTGTTTATTTGGCTTATGAACTTTAAAAAGAGTCTAATATTTTTTTTTTATCTTTCAATTTTCTTTAATAGGTTCTTCCATTTTTAATTTTGTGTTCAATAGATATAAAATTGAGTTTAATTAATGTCTAATGATAGAACTCTTAACTATTAATTTTTTAGAAATTTTGACGGATAGAAAATATGTCAAATTATATACAGAGATAGCAAATGAGAAAAATACTTATAGACACAAGTCTACTAGCGTCTATCCGTGATAATGTAACACCCCTGATTTATTATGTAATCATGCATTATTTTATTGTGGAATGTTTGGATAGGTTGGAATTCAAGATTTGATTGATTGGCTCAATTAATTTCAATTTAATTATTTTTTTAATTAATTAAATTATTTGATTCGATTTTTTTTAGGATGAAAGATTTAAATTAATTTGGGATATTGAGATATTGGATAGGATTTTATTTAAATTTGAATTTATTTGGATTTGATTTAAGAAGGGATTTGGTTTTTAAAAAATAATTTGGAATTTTGAGAACGTAATTGGAATTTAAAAAGGGAAAAGGAAAATTATTTAAAAATTATATATATTTATATATAAGTTTTGGAGTTAAAAAGAAGGAAAGTTAATTAAATCTCTCTCTGCTACCTACGTGCACAAGAGAACCCCCTCCCCTCCCCCCCCCCCCCCCAAACACTTCTCTTCTCCAATCGCAAAGAAACCCTCGTCGCGCCACCTCTCTTTGTTCACCCATCACATCTTCTGTCGTTAGTTCGTGCCACAAGAGTCGTCATCGTCGCGCCGCCCTCTCAATTCTGTCGCGTCGCTTCGCACAACACAGCCTCCTCGCATCCGGTTGAACCGCGTCGACGGAGTCTCGCCGCAACATCTGTGTTTTGTGCCGACAATCCATCATTCAAGAGTCACCTGCCACCATTCTGCCAAAGCTCCACGGCCGCATGCGACTGTTTCCTTTTCTAGCCGCACACCGTTAGATCTGTTTCCCATTTAGTCGACGTTGCTATGGTCCAATGAATGTTAAAGCGAGAGAAGGGTATGAAAATTTCATCAGCTTCGTCGATTATTATTCAAGATATGGCTACATTTACCTAATGCATCGTAAGTCCAATACACTTGAAAAGTTCAAATAATGGCAGAGGTTGAGAACCAATTAGGTCAAAAGATTAAAACACTTCGATCATATCAAGGTGGTGAATATATGGACTTAAAATTCTAGGACTATTTGATAGAACACAAAATTTAGTCACAACTCACAGCACCTGACAGACCTCAACAAAAAGGTGTTGCAGAAAGGAGAAATAGAACCCTATTGGATATAGTTCGTTCTATGATGAGTTATGCTCAGCTGCCAAGTTCTTTTTGGGGCCACATAGTAGGGAGTGCGGTATATATATTGAACATGATTCCCTTAAAAAGTGTTTTAGAGACACCTTACGAGTTATGGAGAGAATGTAAATATAGTTTACGTCATTTCAGGATTTGGGAATGCCCAGCTCATGTCTTGGTGCAAAATCCAAAGAAGCTGGAACACCGTTCAAAGGTATGCCTATTTGTAGGCTATCCCAAAGAAACAAAAGGTGGTTTCTTTTATGATCCTCAGGAAGATAAAGTATTTGTGTTGACAAATGCAACATTCTTGGAGGAATACCACATTAAAAATTATCAACCTCACAATAAGCTAGTATTAAGTGATATAACCAGAGAAACTACAGATAGATCAACAAGAGTTGTTGATCAAGAAGGTCCTTCAACAAGAGTTGTTGATGGAATTGGTACTTCACATCCTTCTCAAGAGTTGAGAATGCCTCGACGTAGTGGGAGGGTTGTGTAACAGCCTGACTAGTACATGGGTTTAACTGAAACTTAGGTCGTCATACCTGATGATGGCTTACAGGATCCATTGACTTTTAAACAAGTAATGGGTGATGTGGATAAAAACCAGTGGATAAAAGCCATGGACCTCGAAATGGAGTCAATGTACTTCAATTCAGTCTGGGATCTTATAGATTAACCAGAAGGGGTAAAACTCATTGGTTACAAATGAATTTACAAGAGAAAACAAGACCAAGCTAGTAAGGTATAAACCTACAAAGCTAGACTCGTGGCAAAAGTGTTTTCCCAAAGAGAGGGGGTAGATTATGAAGAAACCTTCTCTCCGGTTGCCATGATCAAGTCAATTAGGATACTCTTGTCCACTGCCACTTTTTATGATTATGAAATCAGGCAAATGGATGTTAAGACAGCTTTTTTGAATGGCTATCTTGAAGAGAGTATCAATATGTCTCAACTAGAGGGATTTATTGCACAGGGTCAAGAGCAAAAGGTTTGTAAGCTTAATAGATTTATTTATGGGCTAAAACAAGTACCTCGATCCTGGAATATAATATTTGATACTGCGATCAAATTTTATGGCTTTGAACAGAATATTGACGAACCTTGTATTTACAAGAAGATGTCAACAAAACTTTAGCTTTTCTAGTTCTATATGTTGATGATATTCTACTCACTGGAAATGAAGTAGAATTTCTAGTTAACATTAAGACATGGCTAGCCACGCAATTCTAAATAAAATATTTGGGAGAAGCACAATATGTTATTGGGATCTGAATTGTTCGGCATCTTATATAGACAAGATGTTGTCTCGATATAAAATGCAAGATTCCAAGAAAGGTATGTTGCCTTTCAGGCATAGAATTCATCTGTCTAAGGAATAGTGTCCTAAGACACCTCAAGAGGTTGAAGTTATGAGACGAATTCCATATGCATCGGAAGTAGGGAATCTAATGTATGTCATGTTGTGTACTTGTCCCGACATATGGTATGCAATTTAAATTGTCAGAAGATATCAGTCAAATCCTGGATATGGTCATTGGATTGTCGTTAAAACCATCCTCAAGTATCTTCGGAGAAAGAGGGACTATATGCTCGTGTATGGTGCTAAGGATCTGATCCTTACTGAATACACTGATTCTAACTTTCAAACCAATATAGATTCTAGGAAATCTACTTCGAGGAAAGTATTCACTCTGAACGGAGGAGCTATAGTGTGGAGGAGTATCAAGCAAAGTTGTATTGTTGACTCAACCATGAAAGCTAAGTATGTACACGAGAAGACGTGATTGTCATGCAGATTTCCTCTGAAGACAACTTGGCTGAATACAAAGGTCTTCTCGACTAAAGTGTTCGACGATCACCTAGTGGGACTAAAGCCGCAAAATAGATAGAACTAGGGCAAGTAGGAGAAGTATTGTGTATCTAATGCCCTAGTTTATTGTATTTCTTCTCTCATTACTCAAAATTGTATATATATCTGTATATATATGTAAAATTCTCTGGAGATTTAGTCCAAGTGGAAGTTTGTTGGGTTATATGTCCTAAAACTCGCAGTTTATAATGTTAAACATATTCTATTATCAATAAAGATGTTATTGACATTTATTCAATAAAACTATTATTGAATATATGAATTGCACTTGTAAAGTCTAAATCAAATAAACTAAAGATCCATGACTATTATATAAATATATAAACTTTAAGTGGAGACATAAGAGTGGATCAAGTTCAGTAAATAGCCAAAATGGTCTATAGCATACGAATAAGGTTGGGTACCTTATTTTGGTAACATTATCGATTGCGGCCCACTCTATTGTTGTTACAATTTGTTATAAAGTGCTACAAATGAAGTGATCCTAATTCATTCATGTATTGACATGAGGAGCGAGGACGTTCTATGCAATGAGTTTGCATAAGATCATACCAAGAATTAAGCCACTCTTACTTTATAACGTTGTTTACTATTTAAGACTGACTATTTCAAAGCGATGACCTAGGTAACTTGACCTTAATGCTAAGCTAACTATGAACTCCTATTTATTCTGGATTATTCTTGGATTTGTATGAGTGAGGGTTGGCTCAACAGCGTCGACTCAATAAGTCTCCCATTTTAGAGGTAAGACCAGGTAGATAGCTCGGGACATAGGGTGCAAGACGAAATTCACTCCTACCCACTTTTAGGGATAGTAGAGAGGTTGTTCTCTTAAGTGTTGACTCCGGGTCTTGAACAAGGGGCCCTACCCTCTCATTGGATCACAAACCAATTGTTCATTAGAGGAACAATGGGATTTAAGGAGCAAGATGTAATCTCGGGTGTAAAACAACTTTTGACTCAGCCGTTATTATGAACAACCTGTGAAGGGTTAACTTACTAATCATGGTTGTATTGAGTGGATATAATATATCTACGATGAGGAGAATACAACTATTGGGTTTTAGTGGAGTGACCTGGTAGTTAACAAATGGTGGTTAATTAGGTTAAAGAGTTTAGCTAGTTAATCGCAGATCAATAGAGCCAATGATCTGTAGGTCCATGAGGCCCCTCTACTAACTCATATTGGACTAAATCTTAGAACAGTATGACGAACGAATTTGAAGTGTTCAAATTCGGGTTTTAGAGCAAAGCGGTAAATATATACGATATGTTTAACCTAATGTTCAATTGCTAATTAAACATAAAGAGAGAGAAAATATGAGATATTTAAATAAGATTTAAATATCAAGATTATGAATAGGGATTCATATTCATTGTGATTATTGTTAGATTTAATATTAAATTAAATTAATTAAATTATTTAATTATTTATTTAATATTAATTTAATTTTAAAATTGATTATTAGAATTAAATTAAATAGAATTGGTCAAAATTGCATTAAAAATCAAATTGTTGACTAGGTCAAAAATGCAATGGAAGTCAAATTGTTGACTTTTGACTTTTGACTTTTGAAAGTAAAAAAGTCAAAATTGTTGAGTTTGACTAAGTTAGTGGAAAGATCCAATGTTTGTGATTGGGAAATGCCAACTTTTGCATGGCTAAGTATTGCCTTCATTTGAATACACTTGTCCCACTAATTTGAGTTAGTGGATATTTTAGTGTCAATTTCTTATCAAACTCAAAGTTGCATGTTTTGCATGTAATGGTCTTTAAAAGGGAGTGTTTAATGAATTTTAAAAACTCTTCTTCATAGTGGAATTTGATGATAATCTCATAACTTTTGTTCTCAAAGTTTTAGCCTTTTTCCTCTCCAAATTAGTCACTCACCGGATCCCATCATCCCATTCTAAGGTTGAAGAATAGTCAGGAAGACTATCTGGTGGTCTACGAACCATTCGTGGGGAGATTGGAGCTAATTTGGAGAAGATTCAAAGTCTACAAAGGTTGTATTCTTTTTCCCTTTTTTATTCGTTTCATTTGCATGCTTATCTTTGTAATTAACCTAATTAGAGTACTTTAGATCTGTTTTTCTTCCATTGTACATATGTTCATTCCATCCGACACTATGACTAATGCATGTTCCTTCGAGTTCATGTTTACGACTGATTTATGGACCTACGGGTTACACACTATGAATGATGCATGTTCCTCTAGGTTCATATCAACGAGGGATAGAAGGGACCTATGATAGAGCCATACGAGGAAAATAGAAAACGTTTTCACACAATTCATGTTTTGTTTTTATTTACTTATTTAGATGTTTTATTTTTGTTTTATTTGAGTTTGTTGATAGAGGAGATATTTTATTGTTTTGTTTTGGATTTTTTTTTTTTGTAAACACTTTTTTTGAGATCTTAACTAAATGTGTTGATTATTGGATTTATTATCAAATTAACATTTCAGTTTAAATTGGTCATTTATGTTTTCACTGAATTTACATTATGACAGTCAAAATGTTTTTAATGAAAATGAATATTTAGTGGTAACAACTCATGTCAGAGTACTCGAAGGGTCGAGTTGTTATAATTGGCATCAGAGCATAAGTTTTAGGTTCTATAGACTAGCTTATGATGTAAGTCTTGGTTTTGTGTTTTTTATGACTAACTACGGATCTCTCGTCCTCGCCAAGAATGTTTCTAGTTAAGGTGTTCTAAAACTTGTATATGCATGACCTTGCCTGTTTTCTCTGGGGATGGTATTAGACTATTTACTTTGACTGGGAAATTAATTGAGGATTCACTGGGAATTATAGGAAATGCCACCACGTTGCAATGCATGTAGGGGTGGTCGAGAAGGAAGGATGGGTGGTAGGAGGGGTGGACATAACCCACCCATTGAAAACGTTGTAGAAAATGAGGACCAAACATCGATACACACCTCTTGATGCACCTGTCACCCAGGCTAACCTTGCTACAATGTTGGTTCAGCTAGAGAAAAGATTTAAGAAGATAGTGGAGGAGGCTTTAGTTTGACAAGAACCGTTCAGGAGGTTCCTGCTTCTCAAGACCCTACCCACAGCAGAATTTGCAGGATTTGTCCATTGAGGCTAAGCATCTGAGGGATTTTCGAAAGTATAATCCTCACGCATTTAATGGATCATTGAAGAACCCTACCAAGGCAGAGTTGTGGTTATCTTCCATAGAGACGATCTTTTGGTATATGAATTGTCCGGACGACCAGAAAGTACAGTGTGCAGTTTTTCTACTTACAGATAACGCTGCCATCTGGTGGCAGACCGCTGAAAGGATAATTGGTGGTGAAGCTGGAGCAATAAATTGGGAGCAGTTCAAAGAATGGTTTTATCTAAAGTACTTCTCCTTCAGTCTGAGGAATGCTAAAGATTAGAAGTTCTTAGATCTGAAGCAGTGGCGGATTTCGGTTCAAGATTATGATCAAAAGTTTGACATATTGTCTCATTTTGCTCCTGAATTGGTTGCCACAGAGTTTAAGAGGGCTGAAAGTTTTGTTCAAAGCCCAAAAAGTGAGATACGTGGTTTTCTACAGGCCTTCAAGCCGGTTATTCATACGAAGGCACTCCGCTTGGCAATAGAGATGGACTTCCTGAAGGAGAGGGAAGACCTAAGACCCCAAGGACCGGGACCCTCATCAGGACAAAGCAAAGCAGAAGGCTTCTGAGCCTCCACCAAAAGCCTCAGGAACATTTAGACCATTACAGTAGTATCAACAGCGAAACCCTGAGACAGGAAAAGCTTAGAAAGATAAGCCTGTTTGTAGATCATGCAAGAAATCCCATGTGGGGCATTTCTAGTCGGCACGAGAGTATGTTTTAAATGTAAACAAGAAAGGCATATGGCAAGTAGATGCCTTGGTGCTCCTGTTGAAAGTGGTCAGAACCAACCACCAAATGCTCAACATACTGCAAATTGATAGCAACAATAGCATAGTCGGGTTTATGCCACCAACCGTCGTGAGGCCGAGCAATTCGAAATAGTAGTGACAAGTACGCTCTCAATCTTTGGATATTGTGTCTTAGTATTATTTGACTCTAGATCATCCCATTCTTTCATATCATCATTGTTTTTAAAGCATGTCATGTTAGCTCTAGAGTCTTTGAATTATGTCTTATCTATTTCTACTCCGTCTGGAGAAATTATGAAAAAAACGAAAAGATTAAAACACGCCAGTTAGAAATAGAAAACTGTACCCTAGATGTAACTTTAATAGTATTGGGCTTGCGTGACTTTGATGTGATACTGTGCATGGATTGGTTGGCTACCAACCATGCCAGCATAGACTATTCTCGTAAGGATGATTTTTAATCCTCCTATGGAAACTAGTTTTAAGTTCAAAGGGGTCGAGACTATGGTCTTGCCCAAGGTAATTTCAGTTGTAAAGGCCAAGAAGTTGTTTAACCAAGGTACCTAAAGTATCTTGGCTAGCGTAGTTGACACCAGAAAAAATAAGGTTGCCTTAACCTCAGAACCAATTGTGAGAGAATACCCTAATGAGTTTCCAGAGGAACTTCCATGTTTGCCACCGCCCAGGGAAATTGATTTTTCGATCGAGTTAGAGCTAGGCACCATCCTTATATCTAAAGCTCTGTACAGAATGGCTCTAGTTAAATTCAAAGAACTTAAGGTCAAGTTGCAAGAATTTATTGTTAAAGGGTTCATCCGATCGAGCATGTTCCCATGGGGGCACCAGTGTTGTTAATAAAGAAGAAGAATGGCTCGTTACGTTTATGTATAGATTACAAAGAATTGAACAAGGTGACTTTAAAAACAAATATCCTCTCCCTAGAAACGACCATTTGTTTGATTAGTTGCAAGGGCCTACAGTGTTTTCTAAGATCAATTTACGTTCGGTATATCACGAGCTCAGGATTAAAGATAGTGATATTCCCAAGACTGCATTTTGTTCTAGGTATGGACGCTATGACTTTATTGTAATGTCGTTTGGATTGACGAATGCTTCTGCAGTATTCATGGATCTGATGACAAAGTGTTTAAGAAGTTCGTAAACACTTTTGTTATAGTCTTTATTAATGATATCTTGGTTTATTCCAAGATAGAGGCAAAGCACGAGGAGCACCTACGTAGATTCTTAGATACCCTAAGTCAAATAAGCTATATGCTATGTTTTCCAAATTTGAATTTTGGTTGAAGCAGATGACTTTTCTAAGGAATGTGATGTCTAGAGATGGATTTTCTATGGATCTAGAAAAGATTGAAGTGGTTACTAGTTGGTCTTGGCCTACTACAGTTAGTGAGGTACGCAGCTTTCTGGGTTCATTGTTTATTACCAACAGTTTGTTAAAGATTTCTCTCGCATAGCTACACCTTTGAAGAAGTTTGTATAAGACTGAACTACATGGCGCCACACTCTCTCCTGACCGGAGAGGGGTTTGATCATAGTTGGACTATGATTTATTGTTCATTAGAGGGATCAGTGGTACTTAAGGAGTTAGATGTAACTATAGGGGCAAAACGGTAATTTTGGCCCAACTGTACTTATGAGCAATTTGTGAAAGGTCATCGTACTATTGATTGGTTATATCCAATAGACATGTAAATATATCTATAGTGCAAAGAGTGCAGCTATCGGTCTTTAGTAGAGTGCCCGACAGTTAACGAATTGTAAATAATTTAATTAAAGAGTTTAATTAATTATTCACGTATCATTGAAACTTCAAGCTACAGGTCCATGAGGTCTCCTCGGTAGCTCAAGAGGATTAAATGAGAATTAGTTTTTGGATTAATTTGAATTGTTAAAATTAATTAAGAAAATTAATTATATAATTAAATAAATTTATTTATGTGTGATATAATTACTATAATGTATTTGATACATTATATTATTAAGTATTTATGAGAGAAAATAAATATTTGAATATGATTCAAATAGTAATTATATGAATTGGATTCATATAATTAAATTTTAATATAAATATGATTTATATTAAAAGCCTTTGGTGAGAGATAATTGAAACTATAGGATATATTGTATTTGATACAATATGAAAACTATAGGTTATATGTTAATATGTGATATAACATATATTTATGTATCTATATACATGTGTAGTTATTTAGTTTTATATATATATATGTATGTATGTATGTATGTATGTATGTATGTATGTATGTATGTATGTATGTATGTATGTATAAATTTAAATTAAATTAATTTTTAATTCAATTTGTTTTGAATTATTGGAAGGGAAATAACTTCCCTCCCCAATAATCTCTCAACCCACGTATTGTGTGGGAAGTTGAAGGTTTCCTAAAATCATCATCTTCTTCCTGAAAAAATATAGAGAGTGCACAAATACAAAGAGTGCAGTATACACAGAAGTGTTTTGTGAAGAAAAATAAAAATTCCTTTGCTCCTCCTCTCTACTCTCAATTCTTCCCTTCCCTCTCAACCAAATTCACTAGAGCCCACACCTCCTCGATTCTCACTCGAGAATACCGAGGCCATCAATTGGTGGTGTCCAATTGGTTATTTGGCTTTAGTACGAGTTTTTCCCAGAGATTGGAATCTTATTTATTTATTTATTTGTAATTTCATAAGCATGCTATATTTTGTATGATTAATTGCATAATCTCTCTTTGATTATTCCGTAAAATTTAATTCTGAAAATTTTGGTTTGGGACAATCCATCGCTTCTGCTCATGGACTCTTCACTGAGATCCTTCACAATTGACTTTGAGACAAGGGATTATTGATGCTCAAAAGGGTGTTCCTTACCTTGTTGAGAGATTTCATCAGGTGGTGTTAGGGTGGGACAGTGAATTCTCGGTATCCCAAGATCATGGTCTCCTGTACCAGGGACACTTATGTGTACCTGCAGACAATGACATTAAGAATGAAATATTGATAGAGGCTCAGCTCTCTATTTTCGATACATCCTAGCAGCACCAAGATGTACTGAGACATGAAATGATGTTATTGGTGGAATGATATGAAAAAGGAAATTTTTGAGTTTGTCACTAAGTTTTTGTGTGCCAACAAGTTAAAGCCCCGGGACAAAAATCAGTTGGCTTGTTACAGCCCCTGAGTGTACTAGAGTGGAAGTGGGAGAATGTGTCCATGGATTTTATTATGCACTTGCCAGGACAACTAAAAGCTATACAGTGATATGGGTTATAGTGGATAGACTCACTAAGCTGGCACATTTTATCTTAGGTAAGTCTATGTATTCAGTGAATAGGTGGGCACAGTTGTATATGAAAGAGATGGTGAGATTGCATGGGGTGCTAGTATCCATTGTGTCTGATAGGGACCTTCATTTTACGTCCATCTTTTGAAAGAGTATCTAGACAACATTGGGTACTCGTTTGGATTTTGGTACAATTTTTCACCCACGGACTGATGGTCAAACTAAGCGTTTTAATCAAACCTTGGAGGATATGTTATGTGCATATGTGCTGGAGTTTTTACGAATTTGGGAATCCCACTTGCACTTGGTGGAGTTTGCTTATAATAACAACTACCAGGCTACCATTGGCATGGGTCATTTGAGGCTTTGTATGGGAGGAATTGCAAGTCTCCCGTTTATTGGGACGAGGTTTGTCAACGGAGATTGTTAGAAGTTGGTGCAGACCACCAATGAGGCGATACAAAAGATTAGAGCCTAAATGTTGAAAGCTCAAAATAGGAAGAAGAGTTACGCTGATATTAGGTGTAAAGATTTGGAGTTTGAGGTAAGTGATAAAGTATTTCTGAAAGTGACACCTATGAAGGGAGTGTTGAGGTTTCGTAGGAAAGGTAAGTTGAGCCCTCAGTTCATTGGGCCATTTGAGATCCTGGAATGTATTGGTCTTATAGCTCATTAGCTAGCCTTGCCACCGTCTCTTTTTGCGTTTATGATGTTTTTCATGTTTCCATGTTGAGGACGTACGTAGCAGACCCATCTCATATTGTGGATTACAAGTCTTTGCAGTTGAATGAGAACCTGAGTTACGAAGAGAAGCTTACTCAAATCTTGGCCAAAGAAGTGAAAGTTTTGCGCAACAAAGAGATAGCATTTATAAAGGTTATTTGGCAGAATCATCAATTCGAGGAAGCAACGTGGAAACGAGAGGACAAGATGAGGTCACAATATCCTGAGCTTTTTTATGAGTAGAACTTTCGAGGACGAAAATTCCTTAAGGGGGTAGAATGTAAAACCCTGATTTATTATGTAATTATGTTTTTTTTTTTTTTTTGTTGGATTGTTTGGATAGCCTGAAATTCAAGATTTGATTGATTGGCTAATTTAATTTCACTTTAATTATTTTTTAATTAATTGGGATTAATTGATATATTTGATTCGATTTGTTTTGAGGATGGAAGATTTAAACTAATTTGGGATATTGAGATATCGAATAGGATTTTATTTAAATTTGAATTTATTTGGATTTGATTTAAAAAGGGATTTGATTTTTAAAAAAAGAATTTGGAATTTTGAGAAGGTTATTAGAATTTGAAAAGGAAAAAGGAAAAGGATTTAAAAATTATGTATACATACATAAAACATACATACATACATACATACATTTATATATATATATATATATATAACGTCTTGGAGCTACAAAAAACGAAAAAAATATAGTTAATTAAATCTCCTTGTTTTCTCCAATTGCAAAGAAACCGTCGTCATTCCACCCCTCTTCGTTTAGCCGCCGTTCCTTTCGCTGTTAATCTGTGCGACCAAAGCCGTCATTGTCACGCCACCCTCTCAGTTCTGCTACGCCGCTTCGCGAGACACAACCTCCTCGCTTCTCGTTGAGTCACGCCAATGCTGGAATCTCGCTGCGGATCTAAATTCCTTCAGGTTCATGTTTCACTGATTTGTGTACATCCGAGATACACACTATGACTGATGCGTGTTCTTTCGAGATCACGTTTATGACTGAAGAGTCACTACGACTAATATGATATAGGTGTACACCGATGCCTAGATAAACTAGTTAATAGGTAACCTAGAGGGCCCAGTAGAGGGTCACTTACTGAGTATATATTGTTATACTCACCATTTCTTCTTTTATGTTTTTTAGGCAACAACAAGAATGAACTAATGGAGGACAAGAGGTGTTGGGAATGTCCTAAATTCGCAGTTTGTAAATGTTGTTAATGTATTCTATTTATCAATAAATATGTTGTTGAGTATTTTATTCAATAAATTATTATTGATATTGCATTCTTTTATAAAAATTCAATAAACAAATCCATAGCTATAATATGAATACTTTAACTTTATGTGGCGACATAAAAGATGATCAAGTTTTAGTATGTAGCCAAAATGATCTATAGGTATGTGGATGAGATTGGGTACCTCGTCCTGGTGACACTATTGGATGGGCCCATTTTGTATACTGATACAAATGATGTGATCCAAAAATCATTCATGTGGAGACATGTGAGTGGAGACATTCTGTGCAATGAGTTTGCATAAGACCAGACCTCGAAATAGTCACTTTTCTTTATAACAACCGTTTACTGTTAAAACTAACTATCTCAAACTCAATGACCTCGGGTAACTCGATCTCAATCCTGAGCTAACTATGAACTTCTGTTTATTTAAGATTATCCTTTGATCTGCATAGGTGAAAGTAGTCCAAAACTGCTCAATAAGCCTCCCATTTTAGGGATAAAACCGAATAGATAGTTGGGGACATAGCTTTATAATATGGAATTCACTCATACCTGATTTAGCATTAGTAGATATGTTGTTCTCTAAAGTGTTGATGCCTTGTCTTGAACAAACGGGGTCCTACCCTCTCATGAAAGAGAGGGTTATGGTTTATAAGTTGGACTATAAATCAATTGTTCAATGGAGGATCAGTGGGAGCTTAAGGAACAAGATGTATTTACAGGGGTAAAACGACAATCTTTGACCCAGCTATAAATACGAACAATCTGTGAAGGATTGACTTACCGATTATGGTTAAAATAGACAGAAAATATCTACAGCGAGGAGAGTGCAACTATCGAGCTATAGTGGAATGTCTTGGTAGTTAACGAATAGTGATTAATTCGGTTTAAAGTTTTTAACCAATTAATTGCAAATCGTTGGAGCTCATGATCTATAGGTCTATAAGGTCCCTCTACTGGCTCGTAATTTGGATTAGTAAATTGAGTAATCTTGATGAGATTTAAAATTAGGGTTTAAAATTTGAAATGTTCAAATTCAGTTAGGGTTTCTATTGATTGTATACGATACAATTGAAATGTTTAATTTTATCAAAATTAAACGAAATTGGAGAATCAAATAAGGTTTAAATTATGATTTAAATATTAGTTATATGAAATTAAATTCTTTGTAGTGAAATTGATGTTTTATTAATTTAATATTAGATACTAAATTAACAAAATTAATTAAAATGTTTAATTACAGTTTTATCTAAAATTAATTAATTGAATTAACTTTTATAAAACTAATAAACTTAGAAATCAATTTTGAAAACAAAATTTGAAAAACAAATGAAAATTTCCAAAAGTTGGAAATCTCCACTAAAGGTGTAAGCACCTTATTCATCCAATTCCACTCAATTCATGAAGAAGAAGTTGGCCTTCATACAAGCTTTGAGATTGCATGATGAAAGCTTTATAAATTAGAGTCTTGGGTTGAATCATTAGCCAAGTATTCATAATTTCTACAAGAATTCTACAGAATTTGAAACCCTCCCCAAACCCTTTTGAGTTTTAATCAAAACCAGCTCAATTTAGTGTTTCCACCACACAATCCTTGCAAGAGAATAGTAGAAAACATCTTTGTGGTGGTCTACTTGTAGAATGAAGCATCTTTTCGTAGAGTTCAGCTAGTATGAAGAAGTTTCATCAAAGGTATTGTGTTCAACAAACCCTCTTATGAAATAGTTATTCTAAAGCATGTTTTAAATTCAAATTAAGTGTAATTAGAGTGCTTATTGATTCTAATTTTCTCTATTGCATATTAGTTTACTCCATCAATTGGTATTAGAACATGATTTAAGCATTCAATAATCGTTAATTTGAGTTTGGTGGGTGTTTTTCATAAATTGTATGAAAATGGTGAACTCATATAGTTTTTTCTGAGTTTTGGCATTTAAATTTTTTCAATAATGTTGTAACTCTGTAATTGGCTCTTGTTTGATAGGCCTTAATATGTGTTTAAGTGTCTGTAATTCGTTTGGAGTCATTAGAGTTGCAATTAAGGCATAATTGACGAAAGAAGTGAAGAAGGTCGAGCAGCAGGAACTTGAAATTCAAACCAGTACCACATACTCGATGCTCGATGGAATACTCGATGGCATATTCGATGGTATTTCATGAAATACTCGATGCACGATGCCATACTCGATGGTACTCGATGCGTTTACTCGATGATATTTCATGAAATACTGATGCACGATGCTGTACTCGATGGTACTCGATGCGTTTACTTGATGAGATTTCATGAAATACTCAATGCTCGATGCATGATGTCTTACTCGATGGTCGATGGCATCTACTCGATGGAATTTTGTGAAATACTCATTGTTCGATGATGCTTGATGTCATACTCGATGCACACTAGCATACTCGATGATGGGTGGTATGCTCGACGATATTCAATTCTTGATAGTACTCGATGGTTTTTGCTCGGTTCAGCCCATTTTTCACATTGGAGGCCCAGTTCAAGGCAATTCGAGTGGTCTAGAAGGTCTTTGAAGCCGGTTTTTGCTGTTTTCTATAATAGTTAGGCCTTTGATTGCTTAAAAATACCAAAACTAAAACTCTATCAATTTGTGTTTAATTATTTATGAATTTGATGTATGTTATAATTAAATAAATCTTGTATGTGCATAAAGTATACCATGTAGAATTAAAATCCCACCATAGGAAGCATGTTACATGCATGAAAGTATGTTATAAAATATAAAATATTTTAATGTATAGCATGCATATATAGGGTTTTAAATGTTTTAATATAAAAGTTATGTTAAATTTTGAATGCCTTTGATGTATGGTATGGATTATCAGCATGCCTATTTTTGTAAGTTATTATAAAATTAAATTAGACATTAAAATCCATAACAAAGATGAATAGCATGCTCACTTAGGTTAACAACTTGTTTTAATAGATAAAATAGGTCGTTATCTTATAAAATTTGGTTACAAACTCAATTGGTTCACAATCCTGTCTAAGGTTGGGGTATTTAAGTTGATGGTTTACATAACACCTCCTACTTAGGGATTATGATCGAAATAATAAGCATTGTTTACCAGTTTTTATGAGCTTGTATGAGCGATGTGAGGTTTAAAATTAGTTTTAACACCTAGACATCATAGGTGAAAATCCAAATATAAACGTTATACTTGGATAATAAACACATAGACTTAGGTTGTTTAAAATTAGCCATAATAAACCTAAGTTAAAGAATACCCGAACAATTAGAACACTTCAGTGGGAGATTAACAATATATACGATATATCACTTTTAGCTCTCACGTCCTCAAGAGTTCATACCGTGAGATCCATGCTCGGCTTCGTGTCGATTTTACCTCGAGTGCTCCATTCGGAAAGTATTTGCATGGGTCAATAACAAGGTGAATGAGGGAAGTAGTTCATAATAAGTGGGTGAAGGAAATGTGTCAACGTATCCTGTAGTCTCCTCCATTAGTTTGAACCGTGAGATTCCTATGTTGGGCCTGCTGTCGTTTTTAGGTGGCATTAGCTAGTCGTTAATAGCGGCGATCCCTTTGGAGGGTTGTAACATAGGATTTGGAACAACCCAAGCTTTAGAAATGAATAGGATCTTATAGTTTCGTCTTGAACATTGTCTTCCAATTCAGGGGCATGTTCATATCGTTCTATAAGATCTGAAAATGACGGGTCACACTTACAGAATTACTAAGTGTTAGTAAGTTCTTGATCGAAAGCGGTAGCTGAATGACTATCAGAATATGAGTTATTCTAGAGATAGTATTTATTCAAGAATGTCTTGCTTTAGTAAAGAAGTATTTGACTGCCTCAGATAGCACTTATTCTAACTCACTATAGTATCGTTGCAAATAAATAAAGATATGTGGGTACTTTATTAGTTTTCGTACTAATGCTGTAATGAATAAACATAATTACAATTTGACTACTTTATTAAACGAACTATAGACTTATTAGTCAATGATGAAATTGAAAAAAAGTGAAGAAAATGTTGTTTCATGACAAAAGAAATATCTGAAGGGTTCATTGTCAAGATTGAAACCCTGTGACAAAAAGAAGTCTGTCCCTTCATCATCTAAAGACAAAAGTATACAGATGAAGAAAAAGGGAAAACGGAATAAACAACCTACTGCAAGGAAAAACAAAGCTCCCAAAGGAAAATGTTTCCATTGTGGAGAAGATGGGCACTGGAAACGAAACTACCCGAAGTATTTGGTTGAGAATGAAAGCGGAAAAAAGAAATCAAGGTAAATCAAATTTACTTGTAATTAAGACATGTTTAGTAGAAAATTCTCACATGACCTGAATATTAGATTCAGGAGTTGCTAACCATGTTTGCACTTTTCTACAGGAAAATAGTTCTTGCAATCAACTCTCAGAGTACAAAATGACTTCCAAGGTCGAAACAAGAGAAGTCATTTCAGCTGAAGCAGTAGGAGATATCAAGTTGTTTTTTGGAGAATCTTTTATCTTGTTAAAAAAATGTATATTATGTACCAAAAATGGAAAGAAAAAACTTGATCTTCATATCATGTCTACTGGAAAATATGTATAAAGTATCTTTTGAAGTTAATGAAGTGTTCATTTTTTTAAGAGGTGTTCATATTTGTTAAGATAGAGATGTTTAAAACGGCAGAAACTCAAAAAGAAAAAAAAAATGGAAAAATTTCTCCTAACCCCTATCTTTGGCATTTAAGACTTTGACACATAAATCTCAATAGGATTGAGAGATTAGTTTAAAACAGTCATCCAAATCAGTTAGAAATCAATTCTTTACCTCCTTATGAGTCATGCCTTGAAGGAAAAATGACTAAAAGGTCTTCGTGCCAAAGAACCTCTCGAACTTATACATTCAAACCTTTGTGGTCTGATGAATGTAAAAGCTTGAGGTGGATATAAATATTTTGTCAGTCTAATTGGTGACTATTCTAGATATTTCTATATTTACTTAATAAATCACAAGTCTGAAACTCTCGAAAAGTTCAAGGAATTCAAGACTAAAACATAAAACTTATTAGGTAAAAGAATTAAAACATTTTGATCAGATCGAGGTGGTGAGTATATGGATTTACAATTCCAAAACTATTTGGTAAATCATGGAATCCAATCCCAACTCACAGCACCTGAAACACCAAAACAAAACTGAAGGAACTCTTAACAAAAAGAACCAATGAGCAGAAACATATCGTTCCAAAACCCATTGTGAAAGAACATACACATTTACAATCAAACAACAACAGTTATGCATAAAGTTTAAATTACAGCATGCTTCCAAAGAATAAACACAAAGGGATCGAGTAAACATACCTTTGAAGAACTATTCTTCTAGTATTCCCTTGATCAACACCAGCAAGGCAGCCAACAGCACGAACGTAGCACGCCTCTGGAAAATCCTCGAATACAATCGAGTAACACTCTATCCTTGACCCTCGACAACAACTTGACACTACCACGAGGCTACCTTGGTATTCTCAGTGTGAGAATCCAGGAAGTGTGGACTCTACGTCATAGTCCTACTATGAGTAAGCCCTTCTCGGGCCAAGAGAATGTGTGGTACCACATTGTTCAAGCCCCAGAATCAGCCTTTAAGAGAGCAATTTGTCTACCCCCTACTTCGGGGAAGGAGTGAATTCCATCTTGTGTAGCTGAGTTCCCATCTCTCCAATTAGATGAATCCCCAAAGTGGTAGGTTTGAGTCGGTGATGTGGCCACTCGCACCCATGCAAATCAAAGGACTGCCCTTATAGGTAGGAGTTCACAACTCACTCGAGATTAAAGTCATGTTATCTATGGTCATCCTAGTGAAATGAAAGTCTCTATCATGAACGGTGTTATATAATGAGACTTAACATTTTGTAGTCCGGTTTTATACAAACTCCTTTGTATAGAGTATGCCCACTCACATGCCTGATACATGAATGGTCAGGATCAGACCATTTGTAGCATTTTATAACACTTGTAACATCTACAAAGCGGGTCACACTCGTAGTGTCACCAGGATAAGGTTTCCCTCCTTTATCCATATACTACAGACCATTTAGGTTATCATTTAAAGTACGATCCACTTGTATGTCTCCACATACATGCGTAAGTTACAACGATAACTAGGGATCTTAGTTTATTGGCTTGTGGTTAATGCAACTAAAATATCTCATATTTTATAGACAGAAGTGAATAAATTATCTCATATTATAAATCACAAAATGTTTGTTAATACATGTGTTTACAAGCTACAGGACCTTACGAGATTTAGGGCATCAACCCCAACAAAAACGTTATTGCAGAAAGGAGAAACTAAACCTTATTAGATATAGTTCGATCAATGATGAGTTTTGCTTAGTTACCTCAATCCTTTTGGGGTATGCAGTATAGACTGCGATATATATTTTGAACATGGTTCCCTCAAAAAGTGGTTTTAAAACACCGTATGAGTTGTGGAAAGGACATGAAGGTAGTTTACATTACTTCTGAGTCTGGGGATATCAAGCACACATGTTAGTACAAAACCCTAAGAAACTGGAATGACGACCCACAATGCCACGAGGCGGTGGATTTAACTTTATTTTACTTAATGAGAGAGACCAAGGGATGTGTTGTCACACGTCCCGCTCCCACTTACTATAAACATTCACTCCATTCACCTTGTTATTGATCTACCCAAATGCCACTCGTAGGGGGACACCCATGGTGCCGTAAGGCTAAGAGTAGATCTCATGGTGTGAACTTTTAGAAAGAAACATGTAGAGGATAAAATGAAGTATCATATACCACATTTTCCTCCCATTGAGTGTTCTACCTAGGGTTAATTAACTTAGGAAAAATCTAGCTACTGATTTTATCTAAATGTTTGTTTAATTTGCTCAAAAAACAACTTTTGTCTTTAATGATTAAAATTTTTTTATTAAAATCTCATTAAACTCTTTAATAGACTTTAATTAAATTTGCATGCATGTAACAAATCTATCTAATTCACCTTTTCAGGTAGGTTCCTAGGTAGGGATGCTACGTTTACATCAACTTAAGTACCCCAACCTAGACAAAACTCGTCTTAGCCAAAAGGTCCTTTATAGATACATTTGTTACACATTTAATATTTTATTAAGAATCAATTTAATTTTATTAAACTGATTAAAAGATTAAACTTAGATTTCTAATCTCATTAGAAATGTGATCTTAGGTTTATCTTAATCATATTTTTAAACAATTTTAAAAAATGATTATAGCCTAAGGTTTGCATGCAACTCATAATTATTGACTTTAATTCTAATTTCATTTAGTTATAACAATTATAAATAAATGAAACAATTAAAACAACCATTGCATGCTTGACATACTTCAGTTAATTATAACATTTATACATTAACATAAGACAATGTCATGTTTTATGCAATCTTCATTCATTACTAATATATAACAATTATATAACTAAGTAATGAATCATGCTATAACATACATCCATACATTCATTCAACCATATGTTATAACAATTATAATATAAATGATGCATGGATATGCTTTAATGCATGCATACATATACTATAACATTTATACTATATGATGCATGAGCATGCTTTATGTAATTTAAAAGTCATGCATATTCATATATTATAACACTTATTATATAAAATGATGCATGAATATAAATGCATAACTTATGGCGGGTTTTAAAACTATATGACTTACACTATAACATACAATATAAAACATACATCGCATGTGTATTTACACTAACAATTGATGGACCAGGATAGGACCTCAAAAAAAAAAAAATAAAAGGTTATATATTACAAAAGCTTGAGTCATTCGGTTCGAAACAGGTGAACCAGGCCTTGAATCGCTCGAACCGAACCGCCCTTCAAAGAACTACCTTGCAGTGGTCGTGTAGCAAGCAACTAAGTGGTCTTGTAGGAAAGATTGCACGATCATGTAGCAAGCAACTGTGCGATCTTGTAGCAAATGTTACACGATCGTGTAGCAAAAACTACAAAATTGCATAGCAAGAGCTACACGATGGTGTAGCTGTAGCTACACGATCTCGAATAACTGCTTCGTCTTCTCCATCGAAACAGTGCTCTGCAACCTTTCTTTGAAGCTTCTTGGGAACAACATGAGCGACTCGAACTTACAAATTACAGACTCTATAGCAAGATTAATGCCCAAAACACAGGAGTCTTTACAAACCAAATTTGTAAATAAAGAAAACCTTAAAATAGAGAGTTCTATCCCGAAAACATCCATCAACAAAGCCACATTCATAACCATTCATCACATGAAACATAATGTAGAAAATAAAACTCACCATTACTGTAAAAACAATTCAATAAAAACATGAAATTTGGAATAAAAAACCTTCAACCTAGCTCTGATACCAATTGAAGGATCTCTATGAGGAGATAACCTTGAGCGGAAGCGGATCGACCAAATTCCATTTTCTCATTGAATATGAATTTCATAGTAACCAAGAAACAAGATATGTATTTAATTATAAATTACAACATGCTAACAAGATATGCATTTAATTATAAATTACAACATGCTTATGAAAATGTTTTAGAAACCTCACCTTTGAAGACATTTTCTTCACGATTTCCCACAAACAACACCAAGAACCTCTTGAATACTTTCTCTAAGAAAAAACCTCGAACAAGAACAAACATTACCACGAATATTTCCTTAGTATTCTCAGGGTGAAAACCCAGGAGTGGTGGGCTCTGGCTATTTTGGTTTTAAGGGAAAACTTAATGTAGAGGAGGAAAGATTGAGAACTCTCTAAGAAACTCAAACACACATAACTCTTCTGTCGTCTTTTCATTATCTCAATCATTCAACCACACTTAGCAAGAAGAAGAAGAAAATTTCTTTTCTACTTGCCAAATATAACCACCACCCACTTACGTGGGTGGAGAGAAAAGAAGGGGAAAGAAGTTATAACTCTCTCCCTTATTATTAAAATAATAATAATATAAATATAAATATGATAACTAACTTATCATATTATATATATACTAAATTATATGTTATATCAGATATAACATATAACCTATAGTTTTAATATTGTATTACGTACAATATAAACTATAGTTTCTTTTATCTTTTATATGGCATTTAATATAAATTTTATTTATATTAATTTAACAACTATGAATCCAATTCATAGAAACTATATTTGAATTTCATTCAAATATTTATTTCCTCCCGTTAAGCTATAATATTAAATACATTATGACAATTATATCATATATAATTGAAACATCTTAATTATATCATACATAATTAAATCCCTCTATTAATTTGAACCATTCAAATTAATCTAAAAACTGATTCTCAATTAATCTTATTGAGCTGCCAAGGGGACCTCATGGACCTGTAGCTTGAAGCACCAACAATACATGAATAATTAATTAAACTCTTTAATTAAATTATTCACTATCCTTCGGGCACTCCACTAGAGATCGACAACTGCACTCTTCGTAGTACAGATATATTTTTATGTCCATTGGATATAACCAATCAATGGTACGATGACCCTTCACAAATTACTCATAAGTACAGCTAGGCTAAATTACCGTTTTTCCCCTGTAATTACATTTAACTCCATAAGTACCATTGATCCCTCTAATGAATAATAGATCAAAGTCCAACTATGACTAAATCAATCTCGGGCCAGGAGAAGGTGTGGCCCATATTGTTCAAGACCTGAAATTAGCCCTTAAGGGAGCAATTTATCTACTTACCCCTACCTTGGGGAATCAGTGAATTTTATCTTGTATAGCTATGTTCCCAGCTCCCCAATCAGACAAATCCCCAAAATGGTAGGCTTATTAAGTTGACAATCTGGCCACTCTCACCCATACAAATCAAAGAACCGCCCTCATAGGCAGAAGTTCACAACTCACTCAAGATTCAAGTCATGTTACCTATAGTCATCCTAGTAAAATGTAAGTCTCTATTATGAACGACATTATATAATGAGACTAAAACATTTTGTGATCCGGTCTTATACAAACTTCTTTATATAGAATATCTCCGCTCACATATCTATATATGAATTATCAAGATCAGATCTTTTGTAGCACTTTAAAACAATGGTAACACCTACAAAGCGTCCATACTCGTAGTGTCACCAAGATAAGGTACCCAGCCTTATCCATCTACTATGGACCATTTAGGTTATCACTTAAACATGATCCACATGTATGTCTCTACATACATGTTTAAGTTACAAAGATAAAACCTTGGAGTTAGTTTATTGGTTTGTGGTTGCAACTAAAATATCATATATTTTATAGACAATGAATAAAATATCATATATTTTATTAAATACATAATGAGTTTGTTCAATAATATTTACAAACTATAGGACCTTACGAGATTTATGGCATCAACCCCAACAACTGGAACGACATTCAAAATTATGCCTCTTTGTTGGATACCCTAAAGAAAAAAAAGGTGGATTATTCTATGATTCCCAAGAAGATAAAATATTTGTTTCGACAAATGCTACATTTTTTTAAAGAAAACCATATTAGAAGTCATCAACCTAGCAGTAAACTAATATTGAAAGAAATGACCAAAGATACTACAGACAAATCAACAAAAGTTGTTGATCAAGCTTGTTCATCAACAACAGTTCTTGCACCATCACATTCTTCTCAGAGTTGTGAATGCCTCGACGTAGTGAGAGGGTTGTTAATCAACCTGAACCCTACATGGGTTTAACAGAAACTCGGGACATCATACTTGATGATGGTCTAGAGGATCCATTGACTTTTAAACAGACAATGGAAGATGTTGATAGCCATGGACGTAGAAATAGAGTCAATGTACTTCAATTTTGTCTGAAAACATGTAGATCAACCACATGAGGTTAAACCTATAGGTTGCAAATGGATTTACAAGAGGAAAAAAGACCAAACTGGTAAGGTGTAAACCTATAAAGTCAAACTCGTGACAAAAAGTTTTACCCAAAGGGAGAGAGTTGACTATGAAGAAATCTTCTCTCCTGTTGTCATGATAAAATAATAAGAATACTCTTATCCATTGTTGCATATTATGACTATGAAATATGGAAAATGGATGTCAAGACAGCTTTTTTGAATGGCCATCTTGATGAAAGTATTTTTTATGTCTCAACTAGAAGGGTTCATTGAATAGGGTCAAGAACAAAAGGTTTGTAAGCTTAAGAGATTCATTTATGGATTGAAGCAAGCTTCTAGATCCTGGAATATAAGATTTGACACTACGGTCAAATCTTATGGCTTTGAACAGAATGTTAACGTACCTTGTGTATACAAA
This sequence comes from Benincasa hispida, assembly GCF_027475165.1. Lineage (NCBI taxonomy): Eukaryota > Viridiplantae > Streptophyta > Magnoliopsida > Cucurbitales > Cucurbitaceae > Benincasa > Benincasa hispida. The sequence goes on along the minus strand of NC_143481.1, from coordinate 58,281,867 downwards.
AAAAATAGTCAACAAAACTGTAGCTTTCTTAGTACTTTATGTTGATGATATCTTGTTCATTGGAACTGAGACAAGTTTCCTTACTGACGTAAAGAGATGGTTAGCATCACAGTTCCAAATGAAAGATTTGGAAAATGCTCAATATGTTCTTGGGATTCAGATTTTTCAAAATCAAAAAAATAGAACCCTAACACTATCTCAGGCATTCTATATTGATAAGATGTTGTCAAGAAATAATATGCAAAATTCCAAAAAGAGTTTGTTACCTTTTAGACATGGAATTCATCTATCAAAGGAATAGTGTCCTAAGACACCTCAAGAAATTTAGGAAATGAAAAGAATTCCATATGTATTGACAATTGGGAATCTGATGTACGTTATGTTGTGTACACGTCCTGACATATGCTTTGCAGTTAGAATCGTCAGCAGGTTCTAATCTAACCTAGGATATAGTCATTGGAAAACTGTCAAAAACATCCTCAAGTATCTCAGGAGAACGAGGAACTATACGCTTGTGTATGGACCTAAGGATTTGATCCTTACACGATACACCGATTCTGATTTTCAGACTGACGTAGATTCTAGAAAATCTACTTCGTGATCAGTTTTTACTCTTAACGGAGGAGTTATAGTATGGAAAGCATTAAACAAAGTTGTATAGCTGACTCCACGATGGAAGTAGAATACGTAGCTACATGCAAAGCAGCTAAAGAAGCATTGTGGTTGCGCAAGTTTCTGACAAATTTGGAAGTGGTTCCAAATATGTACCTGCCCATTACTCTATATTGTGACAACAGTGGTGCAGTTTCTAATTCCAAGGAACTAAGGAGTCATAAACGTGGCAAACACATTAAGAGAAAATACCATCTCATTAGAGAGATCGTACATCGAGAAAACGTGATAGTCACGTAAATAGCCTCAGAAGACAACCGTGTTGATCTTTTTACGAAGGCCTTTCAACTAAAGTGTTCGAGGGCCACCTGGTTGGACTAGGACTACGAGCATCATAATCTAGGGCAAGTGGGAGAATATCAAAGAGTATTTTAGATGCCCTAGTTTATTGTAGTTTTCTCTTTTTATTTCTTAACATTGTAAACATTATATATTTATATGTTTGTCTCGCTGGAGTATTAGTCCAAGTGGGAGATTGTTGAAAATGTCCTAAACTCACAGTTCGTAAATGTTGTTAACATATTCTGTTTATCAATAAAAATATTGTTGAGTATTTTATTAAATAAATTATTAATAATACTGCATTCTTTTATGAAAATCCAATAAATAAATCCATGGCTATAATATGAATAATTTAACTTTTTGTGGTGACATAAAAAAGGATCAAGTTTTAGTATGTAGCCAAAATGGTCTATAGGTATATGGATGAGATTGGGAACCTCATCCTAGTGACACTATTAGATGCAGCCCATTTTGTATACTGATACAAATAATGTGATCCAAAAATCATTTATGTGAAGATATGTGAATGGAGGCATCCTATGTAATGAGCTTGCATAATACCAGACCTCGAAATAGTCACTTTTTTTATAACAACCGTTTACTATTAAAACTGACTATCTCAAACTCAATGATCTAGGGTAACTCGATCTCAATCCTGAGCTCACTATGAACACCTGTTTATTCAGGATTATCTTTTGATCTGCATAGTTGAGAGTAGTCCAACAACACTGCTTAATAAGCCTCCCATTTTGGAGATAAGACCGGATAGATAGCTGGAGACATAGCTTTGCAATATGAAATTCACTCCTACTCGATTTAGGGTTAGCAGATAGGTTATTCTCTTAAGCGTTGATGCCTTGTCTTGAACAAACTAGGCCCCACCCTTTCCTGAAAGAGAGGGTTATGGTAAGTTGAACTATAAATCAAATGTTCAATGGAGGATCGGTGGGAGTTGAAGGAGCAAGATGTATTTATAGGGGTAAAACGAAAATCTTTGACCTAGCTGTAAATACGAACAACTTGTGAAGGATTGACTTACTGCTTATGGTTAAAACTGACATAAATACATCTACAGTGAGAAGAGTGCAATTATTGAGCTATAGTGGAATGTATTGGTAGTTAACAAATAGTGATTAATTCGATTTAAATAGTTTAACAAATTAATTACAAATCGTTAGAGTTCATGATCTGTAGGTCCATAAGATCTCTCTACTAGCTCGTAATTTGGATTAGTAAATTGAGTAATCTTGATGAGATTTGAAATTAGGGTTTAGAATTTGAAATGTTCAAATTCAATTAGGGTTTCTATTAATTGTATACGATACAATTGAAATGTTTAATTTTATCAAAATTAAACAAAATTGGAGAATTGATAAATGTTTAAATTCTAATTTAAATATTAATTATATGAAATTAAATTCATTATAGTGAAATTGGTGTTTTATTAATTTAATATTAGATATTAAATTAACAAAATTAATTAAAAGATTTAATTAATTAGTTTTATCTAAAATTAATTAATTGAATTAATTTTTATAAAACTAATAAACAAATAGATTAGTGTATTTGTTAAATTGATTTTAGAAATCAATTTTGAAAACAAAATTTGAACAAACAAAATGGAAATTTCTAAAAGTTGGAAATCTCCACTAAAGGTACAATCACCTTATTCATCCATTTCCACTCAATTCATGAAGAAGGAGTTACATACAAGCTTTGAGATTGCATGATGAAAGCTTTATAAATTAAAGTGTTGGGTTGAATCATTAGCCAAGTATTCATAATTTCTACAAGAATTCTGCAGAATTCAAAACCCTCTCCAAACCCTCTTGAGTCTTAATCAAAACTAGCTCAATTTAGTGTTTTCACCACACAATCCTTGCAAGAGAATAGTAGAGAAGATATTCGTGGTGGTCTACTTGTAGATTGAAAGCATCTTTTTGTGGAGCTAAGTTGGTTGTGAAGAAGATCAAGGGTATTTTTTCAACAAACCCTCTTATGAAATAGTTATTCTAAAGCATATTTTAAATTCAAATTAAGTGTAATTAGAGTGTTTATTGATTCTAACTTTCTCTGCTACATGTTAGTTTACTCCATCAGGAGGGACTCGTGATAGAATCATACAAGGAAATAGAAAACGTTTCGCGCAATTCATGTTTTGTTTTTATTTACTTACTTATATTTTTTTATTTGAGATTGTTGACAGATGACATGTTTTACTACTTTGTTTTGGAATATTGTTTTTTTTTTTTTGTAAACATTTTTTTTTTTTGAGATCCCAACTAAATGTGTTGATTATTGGATTTATTATTAAATTAAAATTTCAGTTTAAATTGATCGTTCATGTTTTCAGTGAATTGATATTATGATGGTCAAAATGTTTTGAATGAAAATGAGTATTTTGTGGTAACGGTCCATGTCTGAATACTCAAAGGGTCGGGTCATTACAGATAAAAATTGATAGAAGTCTATCACTGATAGACGCTGATAGACTTCTATCAACGTCTATCAGTGATAGATTTCTATCAGTTTCTATCACTGATAGACACGGATAGACTTTCATCAGTCTCTATCAAAGAAAATAAAACTTTGCTATTTTGTGTAAGTAGTTTCCCTTATTTTTCTATTTTTGAAAATCTCCCTTAATTTTTATGTGCAGTACGTTTGTAAATTTTAAAATTTGTTAAATAGATCAAGGAGTTATTAGACACAAAGCTAAAAAATTCAATGACCCATTGGACACAAAATTAAAAGTTTAAGGACCTATATATATCAAACATTTTTTAAAATTTAAGAACTTAATTGACACAAAATTGAAAGTTTGGGAATCTATTAGTTACTTTGTTGTAACGTTTTTAATATTTAATATTATTTTTAAATATTGGTTTTTAGAGATTAATTGTTTAATTAAATTTTCCAGTGTTCCTTCATTAAAGAAGAAAATGTAACAAAAGTTAAAAGATTTTCTATAATTACTTGAGCGTCTTTTTTTTTTTTTTTTTTTTAAATTAAACCTATATTTCTTATTTTCTTATCATAATTTGCATTTTTCTTAAGTACAAAATAGCCAAAGTCTAAAAACAAAAACAAATTCTTAAAACTATTTTTTTAGATTTCAAAATTAGCTTAGTTTTTAAACACATAGGTAAAAAATAGATAACAAAACAAGAACCAAGAGACAGAAGGAGTTGTTTGTAGGTTTAATTTTCAAAAACTAAAAATCCAAAATCAAATAGTTATACCAAACTAAGCCTAAGGAAATTGTTATTGTAGTTGTAGTAAACAACAAAGCTTTTAAGAAATATATAATTAGAAACAAAATCCTAATGGACTTTTTAGTATTCTCAATTCTATTTTCTATGTCAAGTTTTGAATAGTTGTGTTTCTTTTCTTATTTTCTATTTTGAATAACTTTATTTGTTAAGGATTAGTTCAATTTCTAAACTACTTTTCAAAGTTTTCACTTCTCGTTTTCGAAATCAGCTGGTAAATATTTAAAATATATATTTCTAACAATAGATTAAAAAATACGTGTTATTAACAAAATTTATTATTGATTAAAATCTATGAAACACAGATATTTCATGTGAGGCAAAGAATCAGTATCAGACACGTATGGAATACCGATACTTTCAGATACTTCACAGATACGTATCTGACATGCAATTTGACGTATCTATACTTTCAGATACTTTTCAGATACGTATCTGACACGCGATTTGACGTATCTATTTCTATGCGTACTTTTTTTTAAAATAAAAAGACAAGTAATTCATCTAATCTTTCCCCATCTAAAATTAGGCAACCTATTTAAAAAGCTCACTACTCGAGTCCAAAATTAAAAGAAAAATAAATAAATAACGAACCAAACCATAGACTAGAATCATCTAATCTCCATCTTCACATTTGAGTTCCTACAAAGTCCACCAAAATATAAACCATTTGGATATCTTCAACAAAAGTTCTTCGTTTATCTTCATACTTCTCTCTCTAATCTTCTTCTTCTTCTTTACAATATGAGTCACTTTTCTATTACATTTTATTAACTATTGTACTTCAACATCTTAGATGTTGCTTTTTTTGTATTGTATTTCAGTGTTCATATTCTATTTTGTGCTATGGTTATTAACTTGTATGCTAAATTTATCTATATCCTAGATTTTTTAAAGGAAAAAAAGTATATTCAACGTATCAGTATCCTCGTTTTTTAGAAATATATATATTAAAAAATATATAAAAAAGTGACGTATCCTTAGACGTATTCATATCTTAGTTTTTTAGAAATTAACGAATCGTCGTATCCGATCATATCCATATCGTGTAGTCGTATCTGTATCTGTGCTTCATAAATTAAAACAGAAGGAAAAGTAAAAAAATTGGGTTTTTAAAACAAACCACACAAATTTTCAAGTGGTTGGACTAAAATTTAAGTGATAATTTAGAATATATACTATATATAGAAAAACAATGAGGTTTCAAGAATTCCTATCCTTTTAATTATAAACTTCTAGATCTAGAATCTAATATAATACGACTTTTTTTGGAGCTTAAATGTTAAAGGATTGAACGATTTATCTAAAATTAGTCAAGATATACATAAACTAAATTCTAATACTATCAAAGTGAGTATAGCTAAGACACAGACTATTTGTACTATCAACTTTTGAATCGAAGAGTCGATTCTTCTATCTAACATATGGTCAAGAAAAAAAAAAAAGAAAAAAAACCTGACCCAACACTCATAAATATTAAAAAGGAAAAAAATGAATTAATGAAAGAAGGAATAATTGATGTATCATATTATAAACCATTATTCTATATACAGACAATAATAAATCATGTACTCAAAAAATATTTTAGAAAAATAATAATAATCATGACTTTAATGAGTTACCATGATTTATTCTTTACAAATACTTTTGAAACAAAAACTACTTTTGAAAATAACTACCCAACAATCTTTTAAATTCTTTTATAAATACTATTTCGGTTTATATCCTATTATTTTTATAAACTTTCATACATATATTTCCATTTTAATCTCTTCTAAACATTCAATCATATTGATTTAATTAAAAAAATTAGTTTAAACTTTTGTAAATGAATCAATTTAGACTTTAGTTAGTTAGAATTTTCTTTTTAAATTACCTATGCATCTACTCTAATAGTCTATTTTATAAAACCAACATTCGAAAAAATTATACATGAAGGGACTGAACAATTCATCTCGTAATGGAAGCCTTGGATCTATTGTGATATTATTTAGAATTAAAAAGAATTAAAAAAGAAAGTTAAGAAAATTATACATACCTTTGGCGAGTCTTTATCTTCATGCATTACATCTCCATGAGGCCGAATCTCCCTACAACCCTACCATAAGATCTTCCTAGCTATGACTCTGAAAAGAATCAAATGTTCATTTAATATATCAAATATATCAAATATTTATTTGAAAATTTCAAATTTTTTTTTCAACAAAGTTGATCCTTAATTGTTCGTATAAGTAAGCAAGGAGACCTTATAAACCTCATAAACCTACATATTGTAAGATCCAATGATCCAAAATTAATTAACTAAACTTTTAATTAATCAATTTTCATTCATTGACTATATATAGGTCACTTCACTATAAATCGATAGTTGCACTCTTATGCACTGTAGGACAAATTGTGTCCATGAATATGATCATTACGAGCAAGTTGATCTTTGATCACGGGTTGTTCGTAATTACAGTTGGTCCAAATGTCCATTATACCCTTGTAATTACTTTTTTCTCCTTAAAGTATCATTGATTCTCTAATAAACAATTTGTTTATGATTCAACCATAAACCAAATCCCTCTGGCCTATGAGAGGGTGGAATGTCATTGTTCAAATCCCAAAATCAACACTTAAGAAGAACTACTCATCTACTTTCCCTTAGTGGGAATGAGTGAGTTTCATCTTGTGAAATTACGTTCCCAATTCTCTATTTAGTCAAGTTCCCATGATGGTAGACATATTGAGTCTACTACTCAGGCCACTCTCACACAAACAAATCAAAGGACAGATCCCCATAGGCAGAAGTTCATAACTCACTCAAGATTCAGATCTAGTCATATATGATCATCCTATGGAATATTAATCTCTTCAATTAACAGATTCATAAAGAGAGAGAAAATATCTTGTGGTCTAGTCTTATACAAACTCTTTGCATAGGATATCCTTACTCACATGTCTCCACATGAACGATTTAATAGACACATAAGCTTAGTATCAAACTGTATACAACTTTTATATACAATTAACTAGGAAAAAACTGATGTCAAAATTAATATATCTTTTACAAAAGCAAAAAAGTTTATGAATTAAAAACAAGCTTTGAACATTTGATGGACTACAAAGGAGGACAATTACAAGATAAAAGTTTGAAAGACCAAAATAAAATTTAAACTTAATGTTGCCAATAATTAACTTTGACCAAATTCATAAACAAAGAATAATAATAATAATTAATTCCCAAACCTTCCATGGTTGTGAAACAGAGAAAGAAAAAACAAACCCCATGTTGTAGATTGTCCAAAAAAGTTGATAAAGGATAAGCCAATGGTGAATGAGTTAAAGAATTATAATACTAATAAACTAAAATAACAAATTCCATGTCTTCTACTTTCAATAAATTTAAAATAATCAGTCCATGCAATCCCTCTATGAAGTTTAAAAATATTCACATAACATAAAAAATATTATTATTATTTAATTAATTTCTATAAAAGTTAACTTCGAAGGACTCAATTTAAAATTTATATCGGAAGAACGTAGAATAAAATTAAAATAGTTAAAAGTGTAAGAAATAAAATGATATTTAAATCTAATAAATAATCACACGAAAATTTAGACTTTTCTTGTGTCAAAAGAAAAAGAAGTGTGTCAAAGTAAAATTGAAAAAAGAAAAAGGTTTACTAGGAGAAATGTCGTTTTTAATTAAAACTACAAGTCGAACCATACTCCCTAGGTTTGATTTAAACGTATCACCATGGCCCCTTTTAATACCTCTAATTTAAATCACACATTAAAGTATAAATGAAAATTTAATTAGAGATCTTGACATCCAAAATAAAATCTTCAACAACAACAAATAATTCCCAAAAAAAAATTAAAAAATAAAAATAGTGTTTAACCAACAAAAGTGACTTACCATCCACAACTTCAAACCAAGCTATCAGTTTTTCTTATTTAGTTAATAATCTTCTTCTCTTCTCTTCTCTTCTTTCCTTTATATAAATCTTTCTCCATGCCGAACCTCGACTCTATGGCCGGGGTTGTAGGAGACCATACGAAGTCGTGCCCTCGGGGACATTGGCGTCCGGCCGAGGACGAGAAGCTCCAACGATTAGTTCAGCAACACGGCGCGCAAAACTGGAATTTCATTGCAGATAAACTACAAGGAAGATCAGGCATGTCTCTTTTTTGTAATAATGTTTGACAATCTCTTTTGGCTTTTCTTCTATCTTTTGTTTTGATAAACTCTTACTCATTTCATGTTTTAAAAGATTTTAGTTTTTTTTTTTTTTAAGTAGTTTTGTTAAGTATTTGAAAATTTGAATCTCTAATGTTAAATACTTATTGAATTATACTGTAGTCTTACATGAGAAATAATTGTTTGAAGACCAAAAATCCTTCAAAACGATTATATGCTATATTTAGTTTTTGAAGCATACATCTTCTTTGTACAATAATGATGGGGTAGGTCTAATAATCCAACATATAGATTAGTGGAGACTAGATATATCAACTCCTCTCTGCCATCTTAATTTTTTTTTTTTAAGGAAAAAAGAAGAAGAAGAATTAATGCAATTAATCATGCAAAATTTTGTTAACACTTCCCTACCATGAAAACATAAAACAAGATATGAGAATTTTAGGTCCATTCGATTTTTTGTTTTCAATTTTTGAAAATTAAGCCTATGAATACTTTTCTACCTCTAAATTTCTTGTTTTATAATCCACGTTTTCAAAAACTAAACCAAGTTTTGGAATGCAAATTAATTAGTATAGTAGTTTTTAAAAATTTATTTTTGTTTTTAGAATTTGACTTATAATTCAACTCATTTACTTAAGATAGATGAAAATTATGGTAAAGAATGGAAAGAAAATAAACTTAATTTTTAAAAATGAAAAATAAAAAATCAAATGGTTAATTATCAAACAAGATCTTAATTTATTGTGGGACAATCCGCTCTTTAACTGGAGAAAAAGAGAAGCAGACATAACTTTACAACAAGGGCAATGGTTAGGTGACAGATTTTTAACACAAAGAAAACAATTCTAAAAATTATTTTTAAAAAAATTAAGAGTCATGTTACAGATTTTTACTAGACAGCTCCCTGAGCAACATAGAAATAGACTTAAGTATTTTTTTTTGTTTTGCAACAATATAATAGTCTTGATCACTTCTCTTTGGGTTGTTAATTAAAGCTTTTTATTAACTATGATGCTTCTTCTACAGTTTTGAATTGGCTTGTTACATGTTTCTTTTATACGTCGTCAATAAAGTATTCTTCTCTAAGAAAACGAAAACTTTCGTCAAGCATCATTTCTAAACTAAGTACATAATCACAAAATCTACAGAAATGCGTACACTATGAAAAAACAAAAAAAAAAATTATGAAATCGATAAATAAAGATAAGCAGAAAATGCAAAAACAGTAGAGAATTTTCACAAAGATTTACATAGCTCACTAATCGTGTTTTAGCTATATCCATGGATAGAAGGAGAGAGTAGAATAATTTAGATTACTTATTTATAAATTGTGTCTCTTAGGTTAGAGACTTTATATAGCGCACCTCATACTTAATTATAGATAATAAATTTAAGGCATTCCAACAAAAAGTAACAAAACAAGAAATGATACGTTATCAAAACACGAAGATAATCAAATATATGCTAATGTTTTTTATTTCATGAAGTTACATTAATAACAATTTTGATGATGTAGGTAAGAGTTGCAGATTAAGATGGTTCAATCAACTAGATCCAAGAATAAACAAAAGACCATTCACAAAAGAAGAAGAAGAAAGGCTTTTAAAAGCTCATGGAATTCATGGCAACAAATGGGCATTAATAGCAAGGCTATTTCCTGGAAGAACTGATAATGCTGTAAAGAACCATTGGCATGTAATTATGGCAAGAAAACAAAGACAACAATCCAACAATAATGCTCTCTCTACAAGGAAGAAAATTATAAACAATTATCAACAATTTTTCTTCCATTCCAAATTGATATCTCCACCGCACGGTGGCGGTCGCAGCGGTGGAGGATGGTTCGGTAGATTCTGGCAGCCGAAACTTCGAAATCCTAATGACCGGTTGGATTATAACCTCAATTTGTTCTTCAGACGTTATCAAAATTCGTTCTATTCGGGGAATTTTAGACCGAATAATCAATCAAAATCCGGAATTAAGTTTGAGATTTTGAATGAATCTGTTGAGAGGAAGGATGCCAAGTTCATAGATTTTCTTGGGGTTGAACAGTGATTGAAAAAATATTTTATGTTTAATTTGGTTATATGTACATGTATAGAAATTAGGGTTTTGTTATGTTTAATTTAAGAAGAAAATGTGAGGAAGTTTCCAAATGATTATTGGAGTAGAACTACAAGCATATTAATGAGTAATTTAAAATGGTTAAAATCTCACTTTTGTCCACATGTCATAATATAAGTGATTTTTGTCACACAAGTCCTACTTGAAAAATAATTTTATAGGGTTATCGAACTCAGGACTTTCTGCTCATGTTAAATCACCAATTATATATGATAAATTTAATATTATATCAACATTATATTTCTATCTATCAATTATTGTATGTATTGTCTAAAGAGATGATATATATGCATGATAGAGAGTCGTTTGTACGTTTAATTTTGATGATAGTGTAATATATGATTACTTCGATAGAGTACTGTGAATTCTGACGAATTAGGTCAGGAGGGACTTTTTCGAGCTAAACCAATAACAATTGTAAAATGTACTAACCTCTTGTAGTGCAATGAAATCTAAAAAATAATCGTGTAATACGACCGAATGAACAAGGTTCAATTCTACTTAGTTTTTTTCTAAGAGAACTTTTATCATGTTGTGCGAAGTAATCTTTGACTTGATTACTTTTCTATATTTAAGGAGTTACTAAAATTTTTTCTTTGTTAATTAAAGAATTATTTCAAGCTTAAATCGCTTAGTTTGGGTTGAGCTAGTTTCACTCAATTTAATGCTAAAATATTTGAATTGAGATAATTTAGGTTGATCATGTTGCTTGTTTTAAAATTTCAAAGTGTTGTTACTTCTCAAAGAGAAATTTGTAACTTAGTGGTTAAAAGCATTAAAGAGAATTGTTTATATTTAAAAATATATATTTGAGAGTAAAAATGAAAAGTAGGAAGAACAAAAAATAAAATAAAATTGAGATATGCCCATGTAATTCCAACACAAATAAAAAAAAAATACAATTAATAATACAATTGAGTTAAAATCAAATTATGAACATTCATTTGAAATTTTACGTTTTTGTTTCAATATAACAATCGTAGAGATAGAAAATCCAACCTCTTATCGCAAAAAAATGAAGTACATATCAATTATCACTAACTAAACTGATAATTAGGGATAATTCAAAGTTATTTGCAATATTTTTTTCAACTCTACATATCCACCATTCAATGTTATATTAAATGTTCATTTAATAATAAACTTTGACTTCTATTTCTTCATAAATTAAGCATGTTCATCATGAATTTCCTTAATGTATTCTTAGTTTTCAAAATAAATTTATAAATAATATATCATTTACGCATAGGATTATTTTCAAATATAGGAAAATGAATCAAATATTTACGAATAGTAAAATTTTACCATCTATCTGCGATAGATTACTATCTATATCTATCATGACACAGATAGACACGTATAGCAGCTATCGCGGTCTATCATACATAGATTGTGATATTTTACTATAATATGTAAATATTTTCAGCAGTTTTATCATTTAAAATAATTTTTCTTATGCATATATTTTAATAAATAAATAAGCATATATATACATACGGAACAAAAAAAATTGCATATATATTAGAATTTGGAAGTTCAATAATTGTCTTCTAAGGACGCTTATAGTTAATTGCACATAAACACGACACTATTACACATATAATTACTCAATTTATAAGGTCTAATTAATTATAGTTTCTATCTAGAGGATGATAAAAAGCTTATCGTTTTTAATTCTTATTACTTTTCAATTTTCAATATCAATATAAAAACAAAAAATGAAAAATGAAAAAGGTAGGTAGCAATTGTGGTCAATCTGTCATGTTTTCTATTAATTTATTGAAACAAGTTTTTTTATAAAAAAAAAGTATTATAATTAAAGTGCGGGATGGGTGAATCAAATCTGTGACCTTGAGGTTGATAGTCTGAATAATATATCAGTTGAGCTATATTCATATTGGCAAAGAAAAATACATTGACAAGACTTGAACCATAACCTTAGAATTTCGATAAAAGTTGCACTACAAGAAAATTAACCTTTTTTTGAAGGTCAAAACCTTCGAAAAAAACATTTAGTAGACTTTTGATACATTTTTTTTCAACAACCTTTGAAAAGTGTCAAAATAGATCCCGTCGAAAAACTTTTTCAAAGGTTTACTAACTTTCGAAAAATATTATTTTTCAAAGGTTATATATCTTCGATAATTGTCAAATTATTTATCGATAATTATCTATTATCAAGTATTCTTTTTCAAAGGTTTTCATTATTTTTAAAGGCTTATCATATCATTTTCAAAATTTTTAAAACTTTCCTAAAAACTTATTTATCAACAATTGTATATCCTTCGAAAATTCTCTTACAAAACCTTTTAGCACATTTATTGACAAATCTCGGAAGGTTGTTTTTACTAATTCATCTACATGTAGTACCTGAATTACAAAGTATAAGAATAGAATAGAAAAAATAGACAATGATATGGATAGAAGTAAACTTATGTCATAAAAGTATACCGAAAGGCTATTGAAATTCTATAACATCAAACTACAATTGATCAACTATAAACAAATTTTTTACGCATCTCTGCCATCATTTTTTAAAATCTATCCTCAAAACGATTTTCTAATTCGCTTATTTGACACCTAAGTGCTTCTATCTCAACCTCTCTTTGTTGTTCAGATTCTTTTCTTTGTCGTTCAGATTCTTGAAGTTGTTATTCAGACTCATTAAGACGACGCTCAAGATCACGTATAGTAGACGATGATCCAAACACCTCAAAAGGAGTAACACCTACTCCATAACCATAAACATGCCCGTGTTTCTCCGGTCCAAATAATCGTACGAAAATCTCATCCTCATTCATGTCACGTGTATCATCAATCATTTGAGAAGCATATGATTTAAGTTCCGATTACAATAAAAATTAACCTATTATAATTCAAAACTAACACATATAAATTCAAATGTTTACAACAAACAAACACATGTCTTTGTTTGAGATTCAAGAAGTATTTTTACCTCAAATGGGGAAGATGGAGATTCAAGAAGTATTTATATTACATTTAACAACATCAAATTATTACTTTAAACTAATTTACAATTCAAAGAATAAAGGGAGGGAATGACAATAAAAGAAAAGAATGTCTAAACTTACCACCCGTGTAAATGATTATACTTTTGAATTTATTTTTCTTGTTTCGGGTATGAAGTTGGGTAGCTTTATTTTTCATTGGCATGAAGAGAAATGAGAGTCTTGTCCAAAAGGCTTCAAGCATACTACACGTAAGTTCCATCAGCTTCCTTGAAATAATTGGTAGAAGAAAAGGTGTTAAAGGTTTTATTATGATTCCGCCCTCTCGACGACGATGACGAGTTGGAATAGCAGTAAAATCGACAGGTTCTTAATCGTATCCAGACACTTCTTTTAAGTTGTTCTAACTAATTCAAAAGTCAACTGAAGAAAAGGAAGAATAGGAAGAAGAAATGAGTGAATTCAATAATCATTTGGGGAAAAGAATAAGAACAATGATATACATTATACAAGCTGTTGTAAGCTAATCAAAATTGGGTGGTGGGGAAAGAAGAATGTGAAATGTCTCAAACTTATTGTGGTATTGGTAATGTGATGACAAAACCCAACTAATCAAAAGAATTCAAATAATTGAACTCCATTCATAACTCAAGATGTCCGTAATTAAATTAGGTTATAAACTCCCAAGTTAACGATAAGTAAAAAAGGTAAATTATGATCACGTTGTAGCCATCATAGTTTGAACTCATAATAGGTTTATCATTTTTTCAAACAACCTACTCATGTCTAAACAGTAAGTCCCACTCTACCTTTATTTTTTTAATATCCATGAGTGTTTGGACTAGCTTCTGCACACCTCGACTAATCCCACTCGAACTATTTAGAACAAATTTTTTTTAAAATAATATTTTTTTAATAAATAATGACAAAAATAGGGTTGGGAGGAAGGTATTGACAAAATTAGGGTAGTGGAATCGTGTACCGGGTACACGATTTCCATGTGGCATACTCGTGTACCCGGTACACGAGTACCATTTAATCCAGTCAGCTGACCACCGGTCAAGGGAACTCGTGTACCCAGTACACGATTCGCTTATAAATTTTTTTTTCTTTTTTCTTTTAAAGTTAATTGTTAAACTTAATTATATAACTTAATTCCTTCATTATTGCTTATAATTATTTTTTTAATTGTTAAACTTAATTATTAAACTTAATTCTTTCATTATTAAACTTAATTATATATTTAATCTACAATGAAAACATCTTGCACTCATATTAAAAAAAAATACCATGATATTAAAGAATATTTACAATTAGCTCTTTAATTTACCATTTGAAAATGATACAATGTGGGATTTAAAAACGACCCCCCCTGGCCCTTACTTCTCATGGAGGTTGTCTTCGTGTCCCTCTAAATTAGGTTCACCCCATTGTCGTTGTCGTCTACGAAGAATATGTCTTCGATCAGTGTCAGTAATATTGAGTCGTCTTATTTACCAATGTTTGCTGACACATTGAACCCAATTCTGGTAAGTTGTTCTGCACTAAATATTGTTAAACATCGCCAATAAAATTATTTTGTAGAATAAAAAAATATTAAACAATATTCATATTATTATATGAAAAATGTCTGATTTTAAATCTCTTACCATGCAGTAATAGTAAGCGTCGTCAGGTGAGATAAATCGCCTCGTGATCGAATTGTACCAGGGAAAGTAGTCGTCTGATACAGCTGGTTCATTTGTTAATTCTCCCTGTGCACAACGATCACGTCCATGCCAGTAGGATAAATACTTCGCATTGATTCGACTGCAGTCTTGGTCGTGCTTACCTCTTAAATCGATTTGGTGTAGTGTTGGGAGTGTATAGGATAACGAAGGTATCGTTTGTCGCATACCGAACTGTCTCAGCACACGATCTGGATGATGTCACTCTACTATATGGAAGCATAGAAGAGGGCTAATAGTCAACCAGATGTCTTCACCATCACGACAATAATCAGGTAAGGATGACCAAATCTGTGTGTATGGCGTCCAAATAACCTGACAAAAAAAATAATAAGTATACATATAAATTTTTTTAAATATTCATTTATATACATATTTACTACCTGATTGGGCATCAGCATGTCGAATATTTTTCTGTACACGAGCAACATATTTGTTGACTGTTCAGAGGTAGCTAATACACCACTCCATTTAAAATTATAAATAATACAATTAATTTATATTCTTACATAAAATGGTAACGAAATAGATATATAAATAAAATAATACCTGGCACTAAGTGGACAATGATCTGGGGCATATAGTTGGACTTGTGGTGCTATAATCGGAAATCGATTATAAGTCCATCTTGTAATAGTATCAGTGGCCCTGCTATTTCCAACGCTTATGCATTGGAAGCCCGACAAAGTTCTCTGTACAACCATGCAAGACATGCACCACCCTACGAGTACGTACCAGCATGCTCGAAATCAGACAATAATGGGAGGAACATGAGTTACACCAGAGTATTTGACTTGTCGGCAAATAAAAATCCTCCAATAAGTTGCAGGATATATACTCGTGCATACCTACGTACGCTGTGTCATCGGTATCGAGAGGTAATTCGAGAAACTGGGACGCCAACTAAGGGATACTCAATCTTGATGCCTTCAAATCCTCTGGTAGAACGCCTAAGAGCTCTTCATAAACGTTCTTCGAACCATACTGTAGTAAGTCTGTCAGTGGTTGCCCGTCCATTCGTAACCCAAATTGTACGGCAACATCCTGCAGCGTAATCGTACACCCCACAGGATAGGTGAAATATGTGGGTCTCTGGACTCCAACGCTCAACTAGAGCAGTAATCAGGTGCAAATCAAGCAGGATGAAATCAATTTGTGCAACCCCAAGAAAACCCGCCTCCTGAATATATGAAATAATGCGGTGATCAAATGGGATAGTATGTTGTGCAGTCGGCTCCCTCCTCCGACAACTCAACACTATAATGGAAGAACTATCCCATACTGTCTATGAACGATGCGTGTTTTGTTGGTACAATTGTACGGATTAGAAGGACCATACTCCATTACCTAAAAAGTTCAAATTATATTACATAATAGAATCGATAACATAAAAAATACATAAAAAGTACATAAAAAAATACAATTACATAAAATAAGTTTATTACATAAATTCATTATAAATACATAAAGAATACAAATACATGAAATATATAATTACATGAAAATTATAAATACATAAAGAATACAATTACATGAAATACACAATTACATGAAAAATATAAATACATAAAGAATACAAATACATGAAATATACAAATAAAAAAAATACACCTAATGACCCAAAGACGACGAAGCACCTAGTGTACGATGTGGACAAGTGCATCTGTTATGTCCTTCTCTTTTACAAATAGTACATCACACTTTTTGGCTTGCTTCTCTCCAATCCATTTCATTATGAATGCACGTACTTTTTGGCCGACCTTGTTCTCTGAGTAAGTCTGCATTTGGACGAACTTCTATAAATGATAATTTTGGCCAATAATCTGGGTGTTAAATTGGATGGAAGCGGCCTTCATAACAACGCTTGAAATTGGACAATTTGTAGCATTCATCAATAAGTAGTAGGTATGTCATATGCATGTAATTACAAACTGCAATTACATGAGAGCATGGAATCTTGAATGATTGTCACTTATTACAAGAACATGTCCCTTCTTTCAAGCTTAAAACTTAGGTGTGTTGTGCTTTGTAGGGAGAAATCATATTTATGCCAGTTTGTACTTCGAAAGTTTGACTTTCTCTATCAATGGATGTCATCGTATGTGTTGATCTCGTTTTTCCCACCTCTTCAGTTTCTTTTAAGGCATATTCTGTATATATGTTCCCACGATCGAGTGCTTCACTGATTTCTTGTCTCCGACATTCAAAATACAATATTGTGCGATAGAATGTTAGCCTAATCAAAGAAGTAATTGGTAACATTCTAGCACCTTTGAAAACGTCGTTCATGCATTTTAGCTGCATTTCTGGTCATCCACCCATAGCGGTACCCACCGTCATATGATTGTGTTTATTTTTCTAAGTCAATGTCTGAAAAAAATTCAAGATATTCAAGGTGCAATTGTTTCAATTCTTTCATGCACCGAATGAACTTACGCCTTTGGTGTTGATTTCCGGCCTTAAACACCAAATTTTTTAGTTGCTTCGATTTGTATTTTGTATTGAAATTACTGGCAACATGGCGAAGACAATATCGGTGGTATGCTCTTGGTTCACTCCAACCAATTTCTTCATTATTAATTGCAGCAAGAATGTCCTTATGTCTGTCAGAAATCAAGCAAATACCCTCTCTTTAGGTAACATATTCACGCAATGCCCACAAAAACCATGACCAACTGGACGAATTCTCACCTTCTACAATAGCAAAAGCAAGGGGAAATATATATCTGTTTGCATCAATAGATAAGGCTGTCAATATTTTCCCTTATACTTTCCATAGAGATGAGTTCCATCAATCTGGATTAATGGCCTACAATGGTTGAACCCTTATCTTACAAGACCAAAAGACCAAAAAACTCGTCCAAAAAATAGTCGTACCTGACACATCAGAGGGAAGGAAAAACCAATCTGTTCGTGTTCCTGGATTGTAATGAACAACAGCACTCAGCCAATACGGAAGCTCCGAATATGATTTCTCCCAATTGTCAAACACAACAATTAATGCTTTTTTCTTGGCTTGCCATACCCATCTATAATTGACATTATAGCCATATTGTTTTTTAATGGCTTCTTGAAGTAGGGTCACAGGTACTCCAGAATTAGCTTTAACCAAATTTTGAATTTCGATACTCATGAAATTTGAATCCAGCTGTGTATGATCCTGTGTCAATTCTGAAAACAAACATGAGTGTTCTCCCTTGAAGTTTGTGAATTCGAACATCTCATGAGTTTTGCACCAACATGCCCGTAGCCTCCAAGAACAACTGTCACTACTTGATTTACATTTAACATACCAAAAATTCTGATTTGATTCCACTACGACAATTTTGTAGTGTTCTGTCACACAATATTTTTTACAGCAAGCTGTAAATCTTCTTTGGTATTAAACACCATTCCTTTTTGTATTAAACTACAGTTATCTACTCCTACATTCCTTTCTTCCAAAGTAGACCCTAGTTCACACGTTGAATTTTTCATTTCCCAATCTATTTGGGTGAACATTTCCGACGGTACCAACTCAAGATCATGTTCACCACTACTGTCGTTTCCAAATAATTCATCAACTTCAACGTCAATATCACTATCTCCATCATTTCCAGGTTCAAGAATTACTAAATCTTCAGGCATCGACATATTTATTATGTTTTTTCAACTGTTATAGTTGACAAAAAAAAAATATGTTAATATGTCAACCCAACAAACTCTAATTTCTAGTTTTTCTAATTTTTCTAAGTTTAAATCAATCATATATAAATTATAGATATAATATTTCTAAGTTTAAATCAATCCAAACAAATAAAAAAATGTAAGATCAGCCCAAAAACATAAATAAACTAAATCATACATAAACTATACAAAAAACTAAATCATACATAAACTATACATAAACTAAATCATACATAAATCATACATAAACTAAATCATACATAAACTAAATAATACATAAACTAAATAATACATAAACTAAATCATACATAAACTATACATAAACTAAATCATACATAAACTATACATAAACTAAATAATACATAAACTAAATCATACATAAACTATACATAAACTATACATAAACTAAGTTTAAAATAAACTCAACCCAAAAACATGCAAAAACATAAAAATAAATACAGATCAGCCCAACTAGAGAAAGAAATATACCACAGAAACGATAAAAAATCGGTAGCCAAAAGGATATGAAAATTGAGCAACACAACCACTACAATGGAGGATTCGGTGAGGATTAAATGGAGGACTGAAAATCGAGCAAAATCGAAATTTTGGAAGATTTCGGTGAAATAAAGGCCTCGGTGAGAAAAATCAATGAGATTTTGGTAGTATAAAGCAAAATAGAAGAAGAAATCGAAAGCAAAAATTGATGAGAGGAAGGAATCGGTGGTCTAGGTGAGGAAGAATAAGCGGCGGTCTCGGTGAGGAAGAAGAATGGGCGTTTCAGTGAGGAAGAAGAAGGGTCGGGGGGAGGTTTTAATGCGAGGGAATCGTGTACCGGTACACGATTCCCTTAGTCAAACCTGTATGACTGTCACGCCAGACTGGGTGTGCCAGGTGACCAGGTACTCGTGTACCTGGTACACACCTTATTGTGTACCTGGTACATGATTAAGGTGTAATCGTGTACCCGGTACATGATTTAAACACTTATTTTTTGGAATACTTTCCCCCAACCCTATTTTTATCATTATTTATTAGAAAAACATTATTTTAAAAAAAAAAAATCATTTAGAACTCAAGAACACAATTATTCAATCTATCAAACATGTCCTAATCAAGTAAGGTCATAGTTTATAGTCACTATGGTTTGAACTCATTACGAGTTTATCACTTTTCCAGATGACCCACACATGTCTAAACTGTAAATCTCACCCGATCGATTTAGAATGAAAGGACACCATTATTCAATCTATCGAACAAATCCAGTTCAAGTAAGGTCGTAATCTCACTTGGTCACTCCATCTATTTGGCTAACAAAACTCATGAACAAGCTTTCACCTTTAACACCACTAAGTTTGGTCTAAAATTTAACTTAACTCACAAAATTACTTAGGAGAGACTCAATAAGCAATCCAACATCATCTCACAACAAGGAACCAAAAAAACACTAATAACTTATAAGCAGTGTCCATCAGTTCTAAAATCAACCATATTTCTCTAATGAATAAGAGATTAAAGAGAAAAGAAGAAAGAATATACCTCTTCTTGGTTTAGTGGCAACTTTAAGAGCTGAATTTGATTTCTTCTCTGAAGCTTTGTCCTCCTCCAATGGAAACATAACTCCATCAATCCCCTGTATTGAAATCCGACCATCTGTGTATATATCAGGATCAAACAGATAAACAGAGCCTTTTCCCTGCCCAAATTTCACTGACTCGTTGGCCTCCTACGCCATGACAGCATGGGGCAGCCGAAGCATTTGGTATCAAACTTTCCCAAATCACCAAACTGCATTGTACATACTCTCATCTGTTTGGTACTCTGGGATTACATGGTAGTATATGATCTGCTCTGACGCCCTGGGTTCGCTCAGATAATCGGTCATAAGTTTCGCCATCACTTCGTCATTTGGAGCGAGAACTGTAAGAACATAGCCTTCAGAGACTAATCTCCCCATCTCTATAGCTAGAGATGTCAAATTCACTAAAATGGCATTAAGCCAATCACATGACATGGCACAAAACTTCAACCAGGGATGTATATCACCTAAATGAACTAATACACAACGGTGAAATTATACAAAGACTTACACAATTTAAGACTTGTAATTCCAGTAAGTTCTCTTGAGATTGGTCCATTTAATCGGTTATCATTAAGCCATCTGCAAAACGGAATAAGAGTTCAGATAAAAGATTGTGAAAAGAAAGGGTCACAGGAGAAAGCATTCATTTAGATATTACTTCCATCCAGAAAAAAAGGAAAAGAATATCTCATTACTTCCTCCCTGAAGAATTCTGTATAACTTAGATTCGTAAAGCAACTGAGGATGCTTCGTCTTGACATTTTCTTTCACATGAGAAAAGTAAAGAAAATTAGATTTATGTTTTACTAAGAACATGAACTGGCTCATAAAGAAAACGAAGACTACAGTATTCAACTCAATGAAGCATTACTAACACAATGAACAAATAACTATGCATTCAAAAACCCAACTAAACACACACACAAAATCTATTTGCTTTAAAATTCCAATATGGAAAACATTATTTGTAAAACAACTATTCATGCATGTTTTCACTGTGTGTTTCAAAACAAAAAATTTCATCACATGAGATTTTGACTTGAGAAAACTGCATAAAAATTCTCACTAGTGGACCACTTTTTTTCCTTAATACTGGACATTCGATAAATTAGCTCTTTGTAATATATACACAAACACAATATGATTTTCTGTTATAAAAAGATGAAGCTTATGCAGTATCAATGTGTAAATTGAGAGTACACAATTCGTGATGTTAAAAAAAGGTACCTTGCGCTGTAAGGATTCAAGAATATGATCAACTCGCTTTACTTCCTTAAAGTTAATGGCTTTTTTTGTAGGTTTTACTTCTTCACTCTCATTTTCAAAATCAACTGAACCAGAAATGAGAAAACAGATAACAAAATTGAAGCTGCAAGCTGAAAGAAGAAAGTTAAAAGATTATTAGACTGTTAGGCAATAAGGCAATGTGCTGCATTGTATCTTTATAGTTTATTCCTACCTCTCTTATCAGAATGACCTATTCCATATGAGACCCAAAATTTGATTTCAGAATGAGGTCTGAATTCAAAAGAACATATAATCAACTAATCTTGAAAAGCTCAAATAATTCTTCCAAAGCAAAACACCTCAAGATAATCGCTAAATTAGTATGACACAACTAAAATTTTAAAAACAAAACATGTTAAAATAAGATAGCAAAACCGCGAGTGCGTAAAATCATTGATGAATAATTATCTTTTACTTATAACTTAAAATAGTAAGTGCAAAAAATATATCACCAATTGCTAGAAGATACCATATCCTATCTTCTCCAACTTTGAGGAAGCAGTGGTAAAGGCCTTTGATATGTAATATAGTGCCCGACTTTGCAGTATGATGAAAACTCAACGTAAGACTACAACAAAACAGAGCAAGAGAGGCAGAATACATATCAGCCTCTTTTTTTTATTAAAAAAAAATCTACATTAATTTCGAAGCAAAGGAGAAAAAGGAATCCAACAATTAAGTTTCCAATTGAAGATATGTTATCCATTATGATAATTTACTATATACAACTATGAAATGCGATCCATTGCATCAATTATCAACAAAAAAATCTAAGATTGCAACAAATAAATGGCAGAGACAAAGAAAGATAAGTATGACAATCTCACAACTCGGGCAGCAAAAACATTGCAAAGCTGAGGCATAACATTACAACACCAAGGGTTTTCAAAATACAGAGAGCTTCACCAATTGGGATATCTGATACAAAACCAAAATCCGAAGCACCTTAAGTATAATTCAAATGTTGGCTCAGTAATTAAGGGAACAGTTCTGGTAAATACAACCATACATAGAGTTCAGAACCACAAACATCGACCCCGGAGGGGAAAAGGAAGGGAAAATAAAGGCATCTAAGCGAAGGAAGAGAGAGAGTAGACGAAGCTAGAATCGTAGTGTTGAATTAAGATCGGAACACTTATGAGTTTAATTGCATCCTCTTCATTCGTCTGTATATTAGTACTTGCAGATTGAATTGAAGCATTAAAATCTAGTTGTTGTATTAGAGCAGCATAATGAGAAGCTGGAATGGAGAAAAACCAGACGAACCAAGATAGATCTCCCTGAAGGAGTCGCTATCGATCTTCCAGCCAAGGCGAAACTTATTGCCGACACGAGGTTCCATCCGAGAAGGAAAAAGAAGAAAGTGAAGCGTAGAAATAGAAGATGATTAGGAGAAGTTGAACATGGAATCGAGGGAATGGAGGGAATCGAGGGCGAAGAATTCAAAATTCAGCGCCATGTCAATGCTGAGAAGAGGAATCGAAGGTTCATCGATTAAGAAAGAAATGAAAGAAAGTGAGAAATTGCAATTAGAGATCTAGGGCAGGGCAAGGCAGGAATTTTGGTTATCATTTCAGAATAAAAATAAATAAATATCACTTGCGCATAGCCTATCGTTTAACTACCGCACCCATCGTTTAGCACTAACGCCTTATCGTCTAACACATCTGCCTATCGCTTAACGTCATCGCTCAGTGCCTGCGTCTATCGCCCAACACCCATCGCTTAATATTTCGTCTATTGTGTAGCGCGTTTGCTCATCGTTTAGCACAGCACGACTATCATCTAGCACTATCGTCCAGCTTCTACGCTTATCGTCTAGCGCTTTCACTGACCGTGCAGTAATTTGTCTATCGTATAGCCCGATTGCCTAGCATGTCACTCCTCATCGTTTAACACCGCGCGCATCTTCACGATCGTCTAACGCATCCGCCTATCGCTTAACATCATCGCCCAGCGCCTGCATCTATCGCTCAACGCCCATCGATTAGTATTCTGCCTATCGTGTAGCGCGTCTGCTCATCGTTTAGCGCAGCACGGCTATCGTCTAGCGTTATCGTCCAACTTCTACACTTATCATCTAGTGCTTTCACTGATCGTGTAGTACTTTGCCTATTGTATAGCCCGATCGTCTAGCGTGTCACTCCTCATCGTTTAACGTCGCGTGCATCTTTCACGATTGTTTATGCATCTTCACGATCCTAACCTTTCTCAAAGGTTTTTCCAATACATTCAATAAATATATATCTTTCTCAAAGGTTTTTATTAACCTTCAATAAAAGGTGCATATTTTTCAAAGAACTTATCAAAGCCTCCGATAAATGTATGTCTTTCTCAAAGGTTTTTATTACCCTTTGATAAAAACACATATTTCTCAAAGGTTTTTTCAAACCTCCAATAAATATATATTTTTTTCAAAGGTTTTTATTAACTTTCGATAAAAAGCATATATTTCTCAAAGGTTTTTTCAATACTTTCAATAAATATATACCTTTCTCAAAGGTTTTTTATAACCTCCGATAAAATATTGTCGAAATAGTTCGATTTTCTTGTAGTTGCAACCAACACGCCAACCAAAAAAATGATAAAATGAATGGAAATTATTCTTGAAACAAGTTAAGGTGAAAGTACATTTTTTATTAAACCTGAACATATTAAAAAGTTTTTTAATTCAGTAATTAGAATGTTAGGCTTACCTTTAGGAATTAACTAAAAACCAAAAATAAATAAATAAATAAAAACAGATTAATCACTACCACAAAAGTGGGTTTCGATGACATAAGGTTCTAGCCAAATTGAGGGGAAAAAAAAAAAAATGTGTGAGAAAAAATGCAGTTTTCTAAACCTCAGGGATAAAATGGTGCTACACTGTTAGTAAAACAAAACTCGGGGACAAAATTGTTGAGGTGGAAAACTGGACCAAAAGTTCTCTTTTCCCTAGAGTTTTTTTAGCTTTAAAAGTGTCTAGTTGGTCTTTCAAATTTGACCGTATTGTGTTAGGTCTCTAAAATTTTAATTTTATGTCTAATAAACTACTTATTTATATTCAACATTTTAAAAAAAATACGAGCTTGTATTACACAAAATTTTGAAAATTTTGAATCTTGTATTTTATGGATCTCTACCTACTTTTAAATAACGTGGAATATGCTAAGGACATTTAGATCCAAAATTAAAATTTTAGAGACTTATTTGATACTTTTAAACTTCAAATAGATATTAAATACAAATAAAGTGAACAGTCAAGGACATATTAGGCATATTTTAAAACTAATAAAATCATTAGACACAAACCCAAAATTTTAGACACTAAATTTATAATTTATAGTTTCTTTAAAAAGATTGTTAGAGAACATCAAAATCACACATATCTCTCTATAATGATATGATATTGTTGTTGACTTAAACATAGCTCTTATATGGTTTTCTTTTTTTGTTTTATCCAAAAGAGTTTATACCTATTTAGATATTGTCTCTCACTTATATATTCATGATTTTCTCCTTTTTCAGCCAATATGAAACTTTAGTGGCACTCCCAACGACAAAACAATGTTATCATAAACTCTGCTCTTTGGCTATATAGTTAATAAAAAAATAATAATACACTTGTAAAAAATTACCTTTTTTTTAACCGAGTTATGAAGATTAGGCGTGTTTGATTTTTGAATTTTTTAAAATGTCCTTTTTGGTGCCCAAATTTTAAGAATGGCCATGTTTGGTTCATTAGTTTTCAAAATATACTCTTTTGATCCTACATTTTTTAGAATATGTTTAAAATGCCCGTGTAGTTATATTTTATTATTTTAAATAATTACAATTTTGGCTGCCTAAAGGAGTGTTTGGCTATTGAGTTGAATTATGAAATCTGAAATTAATATGTTTGAGGTGCATAGTTGTAAGATGAAGTTTCTTGATGTACAAAATAGAGAAAGAGGAAAAGACGAATGTCTTCTATAATTGTGCAAACTTTGATAGCAAACACTCTTGAAGTTGAGTTGTTTAATACTAACGTATGAAATTTGTAGGCCAACGTCCCTTTAAATGTACATTTTGGATGAACCGTAATATAATTAACCATCCCAAACAACTAGACTACTTTGAGCAAAGAAACTAGTCATCCCCAAAGAACCACAACTCCTGCATGTAGTATTCAGCTCCATTCAGAAAATTCAAAATATAACCTTTTTTTAATAATAGACCAATTTTTATCCCCCCCCCAAAAAAAAAAAAAAAAGGAAAACAAAGGTTTAAAAAATATAGGGATTATTAAAGATTTAATCCTTTTGAAAACTTATTTTCATAAATGACCAAATTTTTTAATATTTTTATATATAAGAATTACTATGAAAAAAATCCATATTTACCAAGCAACATTAAGCAATGTTGGAGAGACAAAATGCAATATTAATTAATTGGAATTTTCTTCTCCATTTCAAATAGAAAGAGAAATGTATTTAATATGATTTTATTTTTCATTTAAAACATTTCACATATCAAACAACTAAACAACTGATTTTACAAGCTGTCATGGTAGTATATAAATCCAAAATGATCTCAATTTTCAACATAAATCATAATATATATATGTGTATTACTGAATCTTAAATAATTTAAAAAAAAATAAAAGGGGCTCCTATCTTCATCACTATTGTCGTTCTAATTGTTGAACTGTTCGACGTGTGTACACTATTGTCCAAATTGCGCTATTCGTCTGTTGTCAAGTTGAGTCGCTCATCGTTCGTTGTCTCGAGTTGCAACTATGTCCTACCATCTGACGTTAAGTCAAGTCACTCATCGTTTGTTGTCCAGCTGAGTTGCACACTATCGTTCGTTTTCCCTCCGAGTTTGTTGTCCGTTGTCCAATGTGGTCACCAATGATCTGCTCGCCAGTTTGGTTGTTGGTGCGCTGTTATGAAAGTGGAGAGAATAAGGGATAGAGAGAGAATGAGGGTTTTAAAAAAAAAAAATTGTTAAGATAAGAAATGCAAGTAAATCAAGGAGTTTTTTAGTTTTGTTGTTTTAAAACATGTTTAGTAAGGGTATTCATGGGTTGAGTTGAGATTTTTTAAACTCAACCCAATTGTTCAAATTGTAAATTCTTTCAACCCAAATAACCTTTGTTAAAAAATGAACCCAACAAAACTCAACCATGAAACATTTGAGTTGGGTTGATTCGAATTGATCGGGTCATTTATTTTAAAATTTTATTCTAAAAAGTAGAAAAACACAAATATGTAAAAATCTAATTTAATTATTTTTATATATTGAATTAATATTAACTCAATTTTAATTTATATAATGAATTTTTTTTAAAGTGCAAAGAGAAAAATAAATTATTCAAAAAATATTAAAATTAAATAAAATTAAAATCAATTTATATATAAATAATTGTGTTATAAGTAATAAAAATATATTTTTTAAAATTAATAATAAATTCGGCTTAATTCGAATTGATTTAAATTATATTAGATGAACCTATGAATCAACTCAACCCTTAAAATTTTCATTTATTTGAATCCAAACCAAACGAATTGAGTTGGGTTAATCGGGTTTTTTTTAAGACCCCTAATGTTTAGTTGAGAATAAAAAGGTAATTTGACCCTAATTTTTATGTAATTAAAAAGTCATTTGGACGTTTTTGAAAATAATAGAAAAGCTGGACAAAAGTGAAATATAGAATCTTTATTAAGGTCTTGTATGTACGTACGTTGTTATCCAAAAAATATAATAACAATAAAAGCTCACAGAACAGAAATGAGCATTCCATAAAAAAGGCCTCCAATCAAGTAAAATAAACCTAACGAATAATTCACCAAGGAGACCAAAAATAAAAAATAAAAATTAAAAATCTCTATTAATTCAAAAGTGAAAATTTATAAATCTATTTTAAGTGAATCATTAGAGTTAAAATTAGAATTAGAAGTTAAGAAATTTATTAATCACAATTTTCAAAACTTAAGGACCTTATAATTAAATATGTAACTATAAATGTACTAATATAAGATATCTAGATTAAATCATATTAATTAAAAATTGTTATAAACTTTTATAGAGTTAATTCACATAAATATATAAACAAAAAATTAAACTTAGATATTTCTCCTAAGTTTTTTTTTTTAAAAAAAAAAAGCAACTAAGAGTTTTTTTTTCCAGCTGAAGATTTTAATATATATATATATACTGAAAAATTAGAAATAGGTATGAGTAGTTTGGAATTTTGGATAATATATCAATAATATATATTGAAAAATAAAGTAATACTAATACAAGCAGTCAAATTTTAGATGGGGAACACAAGTTTATATAAATATAATTTTAGATCCGTCAATATAATATACAAATCATATAATATCACCAAAATGAACATAGCTCAACCGACATTTGATTGTGTTAACGATCAAAATGTCTATGGTTTTAATTTTTTCACCATCTATTGTACTTACAAAATCATATAATGTCAATTATTAATCTATAGTAAATCATATCGATCTATTTCATATAGAGACAAAATATATACAACTTTATGTATACATAAATTTAAACTTAAAAAAGAATATAATTAAATCATCAAAGCAAACAAATTAAAAAAAATATGAAACTTGATATAGGCATAAATTAAAATAGAATGGGTCTAAGAATAGGATGATTAAAATTATATAAATTTATAGAAAACCCGACCATTTAGGGAAGGCATAGAGATTATACAAATCACAGACAATCTTTGTTGGGGAAGATTGCAAAATTAGGACAGTGACGCATACCTCTATCGTCGAATGGGGCACTATGAAGCTTTACCATCGTCGGGAGAGCACTAAGCAAACAAGTAGTAACAGTATATATAACAGGCAATACATTTTAAACCAAATACTAATTCAAAGCTATGCAAAAGCAAGCATAACTCAACTCACTTAACGTCAGGGTTCAAATCTCCTACCCCAATTCTACTTTTAAAAAAAAAAAAATCAAAGCTAAATTGATTACTTCAAGGTGAAAATAGTATCAAAATTCGTGTTGATTAGCCCTCAGATCTCATAGTTTAGTTCCTCATTGACAACATTTTTGTTTGATTCACATACTAGTCTCTACTCATCTCCAACCACAACAAAAGAAAAGAAAGGCAAGGGAAATTGTATAGTTATATGTATATATATATATATATTTGTTTGTGTTTGGGAAGTAAGAGAGAGAGAGAGAGAGAGAAAGAGAGAGTTGTGGTTGAGGCAAAAGCTAGTATTAGAAATCAATGCAAATGGTCTAGAGCATGAGTTTTTCCATCATTGGGCAGGAGGGAACAACATGCAAATAAACTTAGTTCCAGCATAGTTTAAAGTAAACGATTAATAGTATCATCCACATTCCAGCTTTTCTTTTTAATGAACTCAAAATAATATTAAGCATATTCCTACTCCTCAGATCTCATCATAAACATACCCCCCTCATAATTGCTAGATAGACATTTGATTTTCATTACAAGCCACTACACATCTTTAACCACTCATTACAAAAAAGGAAGAAAAACAAAGTAGATGGATGGATCAAGCAAAAGTCAATTTTCCAATGCCAAATATGACAAGATCATGTGATGGTGGTATATGCAATTTGTCAGGATAACAATTGAATACCAAATATAGAAGTCACATATCTAATCATATCTATAAATAGCAACAACATTTATCATGAATAGAAACAAAACATTAAAAATGGAAGGACAGATGCACGACTAATTCAGAAAGAAATAAAGATTGAAAATCTATCATGATCCTGAACTTTCACTTTTGTCTTGTTTTGATCCATATTCTTATCGATTCTTTTTCATCTAAACAAGATTTTGGAAAGTAGTCAAGAATTTAGGGAAGAATAAAGCTCCCAGGTTGGATGGGTTTTCTACATAATTTTTTATTTACGACTTTAATAACTTTTTGGGATCAATTGAAAGATGATTCTGTTCGGTTATTCTTTGAATCCCTTCTAATGGTCATATTAATTCATGTCTCCCCGGCCCTACCCCAATGGAACTTTTGAAAAAATGTCTAAAGGAGAATTACATGAAAGAAAGAGGTGGCGAAGGGGATCCTGTGGATGAATGGTTGTTGTATTAAGGTCACTCAATTCCTGTTCTTATTAGTGGCGTCCAAAGGGAAGAGTTAAAGCTTCAAGAGGTTTGCGACAAGGCGATCCATTTCCTCAATTCTTATTTGTCATGGTTTGTGATGTTTTAAGTATACTCTTTGAAGATATTTTTTTACAAGGCTTATTTGAGCGCTTCAAAGTGGGGCCTAATTCAACTCATGTCTTGCGACATTCTTCTTTTTTGCAAAACTGACGATCTTTATGTTCGATAGTTTGTTCAATAATTTGACCTTTATGTTGGATAGTTTGGTGTTCACTACTTTGACATTCTTGGAATCAAGTTTGGGTCTCAAGATCAATGGGTCGAAATCAGCCTTAAATGGAGCTAACATTGATGCTTCCAGGGTTTCTTAAGCGGCTGTCAGATGAAATGGCAAGGTAGAATCCTTACCTATTTTTTGTACCTTGGTCTTCCACTTGGAGTTGGAGGTCATCCTAAACATGGTGTTTTGTGAGATCCAATTATGGAGAAAGTTATGAAGAAGCTTGTTACATGGAAGCATTTTCAGCTCTCAAAGGGAGATAGACTTACTCGTGTCATCAAGTATTCCCTTGAAAAAGAAAGCTCTAGAACTTTCGCCAAGTTGAATCACTTACTAAGACGGAATTCAGATTCCAAATCCCTTGTTGATGGAGGAGTAGAGATTGGAGGTCTGAAATTTGAAATACGGCCTTGCTAGCAATATGGGGATGATGTTTTAATGAAGAATTTGATGCACTTTGGAGGAAAGTGATGCACGTGGGGTGGAAGAAGAGCACACGGATGGCAAAAGAGATATTAGTCTTAGATGTCCTTGATTTAATATTTCAAAAAATTGGGGAAAAAAAAAGGTGGCAGAATTCTCCCATTTTGTTCTCGGAAATGGAACATGAATCTCTTTCTGGTTGGATATTTGGATTGACAGTATTTCATTACAGTCCAGTTTTCCAAATTTGTTCATCTCACTTCCTCCTAATGGTTCAGTTGCTGATATTTGGGATTCTATTTGCTGATCTTGGCAGATTCTTTATAGAAGAACTTGGAAAGATAATGAGACTATTGAGCTTTCTGCTCTCCTTTCTGTTTTAGAAGAGTCTGAGGTCTCGAGTAGTCCTACTTCAAAGCATTGGAGTCTCGATTCTCTAGGTGCTTTTCCGGTAAAATTTCTCTTCTCAAGATATTTGGCAACTTCTTCCACAATTCTCAAAAGGGCCTTCTTGGCTTTATGGAAGTATAATTATCACAACCTTACTTGAACAGGATCTGTTCTATAGGTTGTATTACTGTGTTCTTGATTTGGAAGGAAGTATAATTGTCCTAAGAGCATAAATATCATTATGTGGATTTTGATAAATGGTGGCTTGAACTCTTTAGATATTTTACAGAAGAAGACTTTTTCTTCTCTTCTGCCATCAAGATGTCCTTCATGTTGTTCTGAATCTGAAAGCATAAATTATTTGGGATCTTCAATGTTTATTGGGTCTTTCACAACAGCTCAAAGCCCAACATGTTTCATTTCCTCATTGGTCTTTGTATTCCTTTCAAGGCTTTTGTAATTAGAGATTAATGCGGTTCAAGGTATCATTTTAGAAATCTGATGGGATAGTAACCAAAAAATTATTGCCAGTAAGGCAAAGACTTTGGAAGGTTTGTTTGCTAAAGGCTTCATTTTGGTACTTCTCCAGCCAAGTTTTTCATATCTTTTCAAAATCTTCTTGTATTTCTTCTGTTTGTGTTTATCCAATTTTGAATGGTTGAACATTAATCTCTTTTTATTTCTTTGATGAAAAGATGTTTCTTTGTTATTAGAAAAAACATATATATACATATATATACATATAAGCTTATATCAGAATAACAGTTAATGAATAAAAAAACAACCTATTTCAAAGCTTCTTGGGACTTTAAAAATTCAATGTTCATGGATTTTACATCATCTAGCAACCATCCTAAAAACAACTCAAATTACAGTAATAACTATAGTGGATCATTATTTAATCTAAATCGTCACTTTAAGTTAAAATCTTAAAGCTGATTTACCAAAAAGAAAAGGCAAAAGAGAGAGGGAAATGACGGAAAGATTGATTGAGGTTGAGAGAAAGGGAGAGTTGTGGTTGACGGCAAAGGCTTGTGATAAGAATCAAATTAACATCTCTAGAGATAAGTTTTTCCATCATTCGGCAGGTTCAATTTTCTGATGAACAGGGGACCAAAGACAAACACTAAGATCGATCATCAAGACACTAAAGCAAGCAAAATAAATTCCAGATCACAGTTGTTACAAATGTTTACAAAAAATCAAATCTATTTACATGTAGCATAATAAAACATTGAGAAACAAACTAGTCTGTAGAACTTAGGGGAAATAATTATAATCTAATAAATTACTTTTTCAATGGTATGCAATTCATCCAAAGAATATCAACTTGAAATTAGAAACAGATTCAAATTACAGAAAAAGGATAATAACAACAAAATCACAGATAAGCTGTCAAAATTAGTATGTCTTCATACTTACCAAACAGATACATCTTCAGATGCATATATTCCCATAGAGAAAAAGAATATTATCATATCAAATATTAACAAATGACTAGAAACACAAACGAGATTGGGCGTATCAGATTTAGCTTCCTAAGCAATATTCCCCTCGTAATAAAGTGAGAAACTGCTCAAAGCCCTTTACAAAGATCATCCGTAATATCCCAAACAGATTTACTAGATCCTAATCAACAGCATAGAACGTATAAATACAAGCAGACCTTGATAGAAATTTCCATTAAGCCATAATCTAAGTCAATAAAAACAAAAAACAAAAACAAAACATGAACGATCCACACAATGTAACTGAAAATTTCCAATTTTTGGAAAACCACTGCACGAAAATAAAAAACAACAACAACTATCCAACTAATCAGTGCTTAGTACTAAGTAAACTAGACATGCAAGGGGCCAAAAATGAATTTTAATGCATACCCACCAAGGTTTTAGGCGAAATAGTTGAGATAAGGTTCAAAAATAAAAGAAACCTTCAGATCTAATAGAATGAACTGAATAACAGACAGAATAAACGAAATCAGGTTCATTATCAAAATGGCCTACTAACAATCAGCGTTGTAGGTAGTGAAGGCTGATTAACGATTAAAAAGAGGGTTTAATCTTCTCTCCAAACTCCACAAGCAAAATTCATCAACTAAATGAATCCCTGAAGAATTCGTGGAATCAGAGAAAACAGAAACATAAGGGGAAAAAAATAGACGATGAAGTTCACCTGTTCTAAATGAATCTTGATTTGGCTGGAAACCGTTGCCAGAGACTAATGATCATTCCTACCAGAAATGGGATGGACTACGGTGGAAAAAAGTGGGATAGCCCCGTTCTCTCTTCAAATTGGGTTTTATAAAGGGGGTTTTTATATTTTTAAAAGTTGGCCAAAGTATTTTTCATTTATAGAAAAAAAAAATTTTTAAAAACAAATTAAAAAAATAATAATAATAAAGGGAAACCGTTCAATAGCTAAACACAAAAAACAGTGTAAAATATCGGAAAAGCCCAGCCCAAATGCAAAAGAAAAAAGGGAGAAAAGGCAGCATGCTTTGTCTTCACTCACATGCATCCTAGGAAAATTCCCAACTTTCAAGTTCTTATGATTGAGCCACCGAAAAGGAAGGTGCACCTTGTTAGTATAGGTAGTAACTTTCAATTCTTTTAAGCCTTTCTTAACCATACTTTCATGTCCTCAGGATCTCTCTCGTTCAAATGTGATACCGGTTCATTCATGTACCCCTCCTGAACTCGGGTCGTTACATGCCCACCAGCTTCCACTTAGTTCATCCCCGGACCACATCTTACTGGGAGAGGTTCCCCTCTGATACCATCTTTCTTTTTCACAAACAGCACCGGCGCACCCCAAGGAGACACACTAGGGCGTATGAAACCCTTATCCAACAACTCTTGCAACTGAACTTTGAGTTCCTTCAGTTCTGCTGGGGCCATTCTGTACGGAGTTTTTGAGATAGGAGTTGTGTCTAACTCCAACTCAATAGCAAAGTCTATCTCCCAATGTGGCGGCAGACCTAGGAGTTCTTCTGGAAAGACATCCGGGTAGTCACGTACTACTGGCTCCAAAGTCAAAGAGACCTCATGCTCTCTAGTGTCGACGACACTAGCTAAGATACTCCAGGTACCTTGGTTAAGCAACCTCTAGGCTTTCATGGCAGAAATCACTTTGGGCAGGACCACGGTCCTCGCCCCTTTAAATTTAAAGCTGGCTCTCGTGGGAGGGTTAAAGATCACCTCCTTGCGAGAGCAGTCTATACTGACATGGTTAGCAGCGTCAATCCATGCACAAAATCACATCAAAATCCCCGCATGTTCAAGACTACTAAAGTCAGATCCAGGGTATGACTTGCTACTTCAATCTGACATGCTTTTATCTTCTCCTTTGCTAACATAATTTCTCCAGACGGAGTGAAAACCGACAACACAAAGTGTAAAGGTTCTAGTTCTAACATGGCATGCTTAACAAACAGCAATGATATAAACGAATGGGACGAACCCGAATCAAACAATGGTCGCGCAAGATGCCCCAAGATTGGGAGCGTACCTGTCACAACAGTGCCTGTTTTCTCGGCCTCCTACCGGTGGTAGAGTAGACATGACCTTGCTGATTCTGAGGCCTACCCGAATTCCTCTGATCACGACCTAGGTACTGGTTCCCAAAACCGAACGTGCCTCTAGCAGGACATCTATCTATCGAGTGCCCCTCCTACTTGCAATGAAAACAAACTCTGGTGCCTGCCAAACATCGACCCCAGTGACGTCTTCCACACGAGCTACACATCGGTCACATCCTCTCCACCATACCCGTCTCGATAGCCTATTGCCTAAAATGACGAAGCGATCTGTCTGAACCTTGAACCTTCTGATGGGGGTGAGGCTCGAAAGCCTTCTAATCTGCCTTCCTCTTTTGACCTGAGGAAGGTCCCGCCCCGAATACTCGTGAAAACTCATCTCCTAACTGTGGGTTCACCTCGGCTGCCAAACGAAGTGCCTCAGCATGAGTGGTTGGTTTGAATGCTCACACGATACCTCGTATACTGTCTTTTAGGCCTTGAACGAACCTTTCTACCCTCATGGCTTTCGTGGCGACCAACTCTGGGGCAAAACAAGATAAGGTGTCAAACTCTTGGTCATACTCCTCCACTGACCTGTGTCCCTGCCTCAGCTCCAAGAACTCCCTCTGCTTATTGTACCTCAGGTTGGCAGAGGCGGCAAGAAATCCTCTGGTACCGGAGGGTCCTGAACTTGTGCATCCTCATTATGAGGACCTTGATCCTGAATTGACGGATTCTGCTCTATGGGAACACGCCCCCTTCCGGTAACCCTATGACTGCCTCTTCCCCTAACACGAACCATTTTCCTAACAGTTATTCGCAACCACCCCTTAGCTACTTTCCTTACTAGCACAAAACACATCAATTGCAAGGTGTATACATAATCATGTGTACGAAAGAGGTACACATTAAGTAGGTTATGTGTATACGAAAGAGGTGTATGCATAACATGGGCTCTGATACCAACTGTAACGCCTCAAGCCCAGGATTCGAAATTCGGATTCGGCCCCTAATGCCCGGCATTCCCCTACGTCCCCTGCGACCTAGCTATGTCATCCTCCCTTCCTCCCTTGCCTTGAATGCTTTTTTAGAAGTGAAAGTTGTCCTCATAAACCAACACGGGTCCTTTCAGCTTGTTTTGTCCTCACTCACATGCATCCTAGGAAAATTTCCAGAAGGTCACCCAACATAAGATTACTCCAAGCTAAGCATGCTTAACTTTCGAGTTCTTATGATTGAGCCACCAAAAAGGAAGGTGCACCTTGTTGGTATAGGTAGTAACTTTCAATTCTTTTAAGCCTTTCTTAACCATACTTTCATGTCCTTAGGATCCCTCTCGTTCAGATGTGATACCGGTTCATTCATGTACCCCTCTTAAACTCGGGTCGTTACAAAGACTCAAATGGGAGAACAAAGAAAACTAAAACTGAAGGTATAAACAAATCAGTGATAGACAGTGATGGAATGCTTTTGATGTCTATCACAGATAGAAGCTTCTAGTAGTCTATCAATGTCTATCTTTGATAGACATTGGCAGTGGTCTATCACTGTCTATCACTGATAAAGTGTGATACACTACTATCAATGTCTATCTATGATAAACAATGAAAGTGTTCTATCCCTATTATTTATTATTGATATAGAGTGATAGATATGTTTCCATTATTATATTTTGATTGTTTGCTTATTTGCTCCACGATAGATATATTTTATTAGATATATTTGGTGGGGGCTAGTATTGGATTATATATATGGTTGGTTGGTTCAGTGTTTTATATATATATATATATATATATATATATATATATATATATATATATATTGTTTAGAGATTAGTTTGATTGATTTCATAGTTTCAATTGATAAAGAAGTACATATATAGAATTGATAAAGAAGTACATATATAGACAGTGATAAAGAGTCTATCACTGTCAACCAGTGATAGTTAGAGATAGAAGTTTTCTATCAATATCTATCAAGAAGAGACACTGATAGATTAATGATATTCAAAGATAGATAGTGATAAACTACTATCAGTGTCTATAACAAATAGACAATGAAAATGTTCTATCAATATCTATCACAGATAGATAGTGATAGACTACTATCAGTATCTATCACAAATAGACAGTAAAAGTGTTCTATCACTGTTTATCAATGATATACCACTATCAATTCTTTCTATCACTAGATAGAGATAGATATGTTTGCTTTTTCCATTATTTATTATTTATTGATATTTTGATTGTTTGCTTGATATATTTTCTTGTATATATTTCAATGGGGCCTACTTAATTCTCTATGATACATATTTTTTTTCTTATATATGCTTGGCCCGATTGTATATGTTTTGATATTTGGTTGTTTGGCTAGAGGCTACTTATTGGATTGTATATGTTTTGATATTTTTTTTGTTTTCAATTTAGTTTTCTTATAGGATTGACTTCATGACAATGATATAAAGAAAGAAATACATATGAAACTTGATAGAAAGTGATAGAAGTCTATCATTGTCTATCAATGATAGACAGAGATAGAAGTTTTCTATTTGAACACTAATAAACTACTATTAGTATCTATCTGTGATAGACATTGAAAGTGTTCTATGTTGTCTATCATTGATACCACTACCAGTGTATACATATGTTTTATTAGATATGTTTGGTTGGGGACTACTTACAGTTGGTGTTTTGATATTTATTTTGCTTGTAGGATTGATTTCATACTTTAGTATATAAAGAAGTATTTGATAGACAGTGATAAACACTATCATTGTATATTACTGATAGAGAATGAGAGAAATCTATCACTGTCTATCAGTTGATAGACACTAACACTGTCTAGACTTCTATCAATATCTATCGATATAAGTTTATAGAAGTCTATCAATATTTATCAATAGAAATTTATAAAAGTCTATCAATGTCTATCAACGACAAACAGTGATAGAAGTCTACTGTCTATCGCTGATAGATAGAGAAAATCTCTACCAGTGTTCATTGGATGATAATAGTGAGTGATAGTCAATGATAGAATCTAGCATTGTCTATCGCTGATAGACACTTCCTGATAGAAACCAATGAGGTCAATCACTGCCCATCAATGATAGACACTGATAGCATTCTATCAGTATCTATCATTGATAGAAAATTCTATCACTTCCTTGATTCTTATGTAACAATGACACATTACATTGTCATGCATTAAAATAAATTTGCAGTTGAGGAACATATAGAAAAAACTAATCATGTTTAACAAAAGAATAAGGAAAATAACTAGATACTGTGAAAGAAAATAAAGTGATAGGTTATTTTCTTAAGTATTTTAGAATTTTGGATCTCTTGCAGGAAGTTGAGCTTGAAGAATTTGAAGGAATTGAAAAAGAATATGATCTAGAGATATCTAACAAAGAAAAAAAAACAAAAAAAGGAGAGAAAATCAAATTTTAAAAATGAGAAAAAGGTAAATATAATTAATTATTTATTGCAGCTTGTTGAGGATGGAGAGAATGTTGTTGAGGAAGAGGAGCAAGTTGTTGAGGAAGAGGAGCAAGTTGTTGAGGAAGACACTAAAAAAGAAAATGAGGATGAAAAGAATAAAAGATTTGAAAATAAAATAAAACAACCAAGGGAAAAGGAGGTAAATAGTCGATTGTTCTATCACTAGATATTTGATATCATGGTAGATAGAGTGATAGTGGTCTATCGTTGTATATCATTGATGATAGCGGGTGATAGACGACTGTCACTGTTTATCAATTGTAGATAATGAGATTTTTTTTTATAAATAAATTTGTATGTTAATATTATGTTCATATACTTCTTGCTAGATAGATATAAATAGTTGTTGTTCCAAGTTCTATTACTAGATATTTGTACATAGTTGTTGATATCATGATGGATAGAGTGATAGTTGTCTATCACTATCTATCATTGATAAAGAGTGATAAACCACTATCACTGTCTATAAATGATAGATAATGAGAGATTTTATGATAAACAATTTGTATGTTAATATTATGTTCATATTACTACATAGATGTAAATAGTTGTTGATATCATAATATATAGTTTTCCCATTCTAACATTTAACAAACATTCTTTCTTATTACAATTATTTTAGGATGTTGAAGGTGAAGGAAAAGGGAAACATAGAAAGTTTAGACCAAAAGTATTAGATGATGATAGGAAAGTTGTGAATGAGAGGCCAAAGAGAGAAAGGAAACCAACAACAAAGGCAATGAACAAAGCCCCTCCAAAAAAGAAGCAAAAGAAGGAAACAACGCCATTAATGGACAGTGCTCCAAGCTTCGACTTAAACATTTCTCAACTAAACTCTCAAACTCAATCTCAACCTTCTCAAACTTAATGTTAAAACTTGATTTAGAACATTATTAAAAAAGACCACAGTACTACTGACAATGAACTATATTTTGTGAATATTACATTTTTTCAATACTGGTGACAATGAACAATGATTTTAGAACTACCTCTATAAGAATTTTAGTTTATACTAATGATGTTAACTGTTGTCATTTTATTAGTTTTCTAAACTTTTGTATATATGTTCGATGGAATTCTATCAGGTACATGATAAATAAATCACTATCAAATATATGTTGAATGAAATTCTATTAGGTACGTTATGAATTCTATCAATGATAGACACTGATAGATTTCTATCAGTGTCTATTAGTGGTAGTTATTGTTGGAAGTGAAGGTTAGTGAAAACCGTGCAGAAGCAAGATTGGACCCAAATTTAAATTTTTTACAGAAATATGAAATTATAGAGTTGAAAAACATTATGCATTTAACAAAACCAATATGTTTAAATAAAAGAGAAGAGGAAATTAGGGTTAGAGGAAACTTACCCTTGAAGTCACAATTTCTTCTCCAAATATTCATGAACTCACCTTTCATAAATGATCACCAAAGTACAATATCCCAAATGACCAATTGGTTGGACACCACCACAAAAGAAACCAAGGTATTCTCTCTTAAGGCTTGAGAATCCACAAGAGTTGTGGGCCTTGTGATAATTTTGGAAAGAGGGAGAGATTGAATTTCTGAGAGGAATTCTTTTCAAAGAGATTGATAAGGAGAATCTAAATCACACAACAGTTCTGTCTTCACAAAGAAGAAGATGATTCTTCCATAACTCCCTTCATCCCATGATTTAATTGAGAGAAATAAAGGGAGGAATTATGCATAACTCCTTCATTTAATTTAAATTCAAAATTTAAATAAAATTAAATTAAAATCAAATTTAGTTTAATTAATAATATATAATTATATACTAACCACCTTAATATATAATATATATATTATACTATATGTTATATCTAATATAACAT
Source organism: Benincasa hispida (assembly GCF_027475165.1). Lineage (NCBI taxonomy): Eukaryota > Viridiplantae > Streptophyta > Magnoliopsida > Cucurbitales > Cucurbitaceae > Benincasa > Benincasa hispida. Next base: position 58,242,018 of record NC_143481.1, on the reverse strand, counting down.
ATAACCTATAATTTATATTATATCAAATATAATCTAACCTATAGTTTGTAATTCTCTCATTAAACTTATAGTGTCTAATATAAATCAAATTCATATTAAGTTTAACCTATAATTTTTATATGAATCCAATTCATATGTTTAATATTTGAATCATATTCAAATATTTATTCCTCTCAAAATAAACTTTATATTATAATGCATCAAATACATTATACCACTTATAATTAATTTATATTAACTATATCATATATAATTAATTTTAACAATTTAAATTAACACAAAATTAATTTGATTCTCAATAATCTCAATTGAGCTACCGAGAGGACCTTATCAGATTTTTTCCCTTCGGATTGGCTGCTTGGGGCAGAACTCTAGGACCTAAAATGGCAGGTCATACTTACGAAAAATTGTTAAGTAAGTTAATGATTTATTGACCAAATCAATTATGGCTAGTCGTCATTGAAGGAAATCATTTATTGACCAAATCAATTATGGCTAGTCGTCATTGAAGGAAATCGAACTCGAGATTTCCATGAGCAGCAGAAATAAGATCATTCCAAATTACAATCATGAATGAACATTACAAATTACAGTTGTATACAAAGCATATTGTTATGCAATTGATACAGAAATTAAAGCATGAACATTACAAATGAACAAGGAAGAACTCTACGAACAATTGTCGTCTCGTCTCCACGCTCCTTGCTCACGAATGCTCGAACACAACAACCTCGAACGCTCGATCTACACGACCGCAACACTGCACAAACACTTCGCGCTCCAACTTAGCGATCACCTCGGTCATGAACTCCTCAGTAACACGAACGACCTCCACAGAACCTCGACGGTGTCGAGTTGAGTATGACACCACCAAGAAGGCTACCTTGGTATTCTCGGTGTGAGAATCTAGAGGGTGGGCTCTGTTCGGACTTGGTATGAGGCAGACGAAGGAGGAAACATCGATCGTGTACACGACTGGGCAAGTGGGAGATGGCGAAGATCTATCGTATAGGTCGATGCCCAATCGTTTAGTTAAAACTATGCGATCGTCTAGCAAAAGCTATGCGATCGTTTAGCTCGGTGTCTATCACCTACAAACACTATACGATCATTTACTTTGGACAAGCTATCACTTAATAAATATTGCACGATCGTTTAGCTCGCTACTGTACGATTGTTTAGCTCGCCCAAGCTGTCATTTAGTAAATCTATATTTACTTGACAACTTCGTGAGATTCTTTTTGCCGAGAGAGAAATCTCAAAAAACTTTTTTTTATGAAAACTTTTCAATACTTACTTAAAATAAGAAAACAATTTTCCTTTTATCTCACGGTTACCATGAAAATCCAATAACACCCACTCAATTGGTTATTAAAGAAAAAGATTATCCAATAATTAATATTATTATAAATATAAATGATAACCAACTTATCATACTATATTTATAACCTATAGTTTTAATATTTCATCTCATGAAACATGTAAACCATAGTTTTTTTTCTATTCCATGGTACTTAATGTAAATCTCATTTACATCAATCCTCCACTAGATGTATCTCATACATCATACCAATTATATCATATATAATCAAAACAATCTCTTGTCAATTTGAACATTTCAAATCAACACCAAGAACTGATCCTCAACTGAATCCATTGAGCTACCAAGGGGACCTTATGGACCAGTAGCTCGAAGCTCCAATGATACGTGAATAACTGACTAAACTCTTTAGTCACGAGATCCACCATCCATTAACTGGCATGCACTCCACTAAAGACCGACAGCTAAACTCTCCTTACCATAAATATATTATGTGTCCATATTAACCAATCAGTAGTGCGATAACCCTTCATAGATCGCTCGTAAATATAGCTGGGCCAATAACCGTGCGACAACCCTGTAGTTACATTTGTCTCCTTAAGTACCACTGATCCATCTAATAAACATAAGTCATAATCCTATTATGATTTAGTCTTCTCTTCTAAAGAGAAGTTGTGGCCACTATGTTCAAGCCCCGGAATCAGCCCTTAAGGGAGCAATCTCTCTACTTATCCCTGCTTCAGGAAATAAGTGAATTCCATCTTGTGGATTGAGTTCCCAACTCCCAGATCAGACAAGTCCCCAAAAAGGTAGGCATGTTGAGTTGGCAATTTGGTCACTCTCACCCATACTAATCAAAGGACCGCCCTCAAAGGTAGGAGTTCCCAAAATATTCAGGATTGAGGTCGTGTCACCAATGGTCGTTTAGGTGAGATACAAGTCTCTAGTATCAACGACGTTATATACAGATTCTAGTCATCTCGTGGTCCAAGTCTTATACAAACTCTTTGTATAGGACACCACCACTCGCATGTCTCCACATGAATAGTTAAGATCTACCATCTATAGTATTTTACAACACTTGCAAACCTCTACAAAGCGAGTTGTATCCGTAGTGTCACAAGGATCAGGTATTCCACCTTAATCCTTATACTACAGACCTATTTAGGTTATCACTTAAGGCATGATCCACTTGTATATCACATATACATGCTTAAGTTCACATAAGATAACCAAGGAGCTTTGTTTATTGTATATGAGTAAATTCCCGAATTAAATAACTCTTATTTTATTCATTAAAAAATGTGTATCTTTACAAAACAACGAGACTTCGGGAGAATTAGAATTAGGACACAAATCCCAACAATCTCCTACTTGTCCTAAGGACTCACGAGACTAATGTACAATACAATATAAAAATGTACAATATACAATAAACTAAGGCATACTTCAGTATCATCTTCCACTTTCCCTAGACAAGATGTCGCACGTCCCGCAGACCCAGACTCTCCAGGTGACCCTCGAATACTTTAGCCGTGAGGGCCTTTGTAAAGGGATCAGCAACGTTGTACTCCGATGCGATCTTCGTGACTATTACATTACCACAATGCACAATCTCCCTGATCAGGTGATATTTCCATTCTATGTGCTTACCAAATTTGAAACAACGATGACTCTGAGGCTACTTTGAATTTGCCACAACCCTACGTTATCACAATACAGTGTGATAAGCAAATCCATATTTGAAACAACTTCTAAATCTGAAAGGAACTTCCTCAGCCAAACAGCCTTCTTAGCTGCTTCACAAGCGGCTACATATTCGACTTCCATAGTGGAGTCCGTGATGCATCCTTGTTTGATGCTTCGCCATACTACAACCCTTCCATTCAGAATAAACACTAACCTCAATATCGATTTGTGAGAATCTCGATTGGTCTAAAAGAGTCCGTGTATCCTGTAAGGATCAGATCTTTATCTCCATACACGAGCATGTAGTCCCTCGTTCTCCAAAGATACTTGAGGATCGTCTTGACCACTGTCCAGTGATCAAATCCTAGATTAGATTGATACGACTAACAATCCCTACTGCATAGTAAATGTCGGGTCTGGTACACAACATTGCATACATTAAGCTTCCTACAGCAGAAGTATAGGGAATTTGTCTCATCTCCTCAACCTCTTGAGGTGTCTTAGGACATTGGTCCTTAGACAAAACGATTTCATGCTTGAAGGATAACAAACCCCTCTTGGAATCTTGCATCCTGTACCTGACCAACATTTGATCAATGTACAATGCCTGAGACAGGGCTAACCATTTTTTCTTGCAATCCCGAATGATTTGGATCTCTAAAACATACTGTGCCTCACCCAAATCTTTCATTTGGAACTGGGCAGCTAGCCATTTCTTAATGTCAGTCAGATACCCTACATCATTCCCAATGAGTAGGATATCATCCACATACAGTACCAGGAAAGCTACTAAGTTGTTGATGATCTTCTTGTAAACACAAGGTTCATCAACGTTATAATCAAAGCCAAATGACTTGACAATAGTGTCAAATCTGATGGTCCAAGATCTAGATGCTTGTTTCAGCCCATAAATGGACTTATTAAGCTTGTAAACTCTTTGCTCTTGATCTGGAACTATGAACCCCTCTGGTTGAGTCATATAGATAGTCTCCTCAAGATTACTATTAAGAAAGGTAGTCTTGACGTCCATTTGTCAGATTTCATAATCATAAAACGTGGCTATGGGCAGGAGAGTCCTGATAGACTTAAGCATGACAACAGGTGAGAAAGTTTCCTCATAGTCAACTCCCTCAACCTGGGTATAACCTTTTGTCACGAGTCTAGCTTTAAAGGTTTGCACCTTTCCATCTACACCTCTCTTTCGCTTAAAGATTCACTTACACCCAATAGGTCTTACCCCATCAAGTGGATTAACAAGCTCCCAGACGTTATTGAAGTACATAGACTCCATTTCCTGGTTCATGGCTTTAACCCATTCATCTTTGTCAACATCCTCCATTGCTTTCTTAAAAGACAACGGATCCTCGACCCCATCATTCGTAATGACGTTTCGGGCTTCAGTCAAACCCATGTAGCGATCCGGTGGGTTCATAACCCTCCCACTACGTAGAGGCAGTCTCAACTCTTGAGCTAGTTGACTATACATTTCGACCTCAACAACTCTTGTTGATCTATCGGCCTGTTCAACAACTTTTGTTGAACCCTCAACAGTCTCAGTCTCAGTTGAGATCTCACGTAAAACGAGCTTACTTCATACTTATGATCCCTCATGTGGTCTTCTTCCAAGAAGATAGCATTTGTGGAAACAAACACTTTGGTCTCACTTGGATCATAGAAGTATCCACCTCTCATTTCTTTGGGGTAGCCTACAAAGAGGCAAACCTTCGAACGTGGTTCCAACTTCTTTGTGTTAGTTGCTAGCACATGTGTTGGATAGCCTCAAATTTTGAAGTGGCGTAAACTACCTTTACGGCCTCTCCATAACTCAAAAGGTGTTTCAGAAACACTTTTCGAGGGAACGTTGTTCAGGATATAACATGCAGTCTCCACTGCATAACCCCAAAACGAGTCTGGAAGATGAGCATAACTCATCATAGAGCGAACCATGTCCAACAAGGTTCTGTTTCTTCTTTTTGATACACCATTCTGCTGAGGTGTACCAGGAGTTGAGAGTTGAGACGCAATCCTATGGTCTATCATATAGTTCTGGAATTGGAGGTTCATATACTCTCCACCATGATCAGATCGTAGTGTTTTTATCTTCTTACCTAACAAGTTTTCAACTTCAGCCTTATACTCCTTGAACATGTCAAGGGCTTCAGACTTATGTTGCATTAGGTAGAGATACTCAAACCTTAAATAATCATCTATGAAAGAGATGAAATATTCATACCCACCTCGGCTCTAACATTCATCGGACCATAGAGGTCTGAATGTACAAGCTCTAAGGCTTCCTTGGCTCTGTAACCTTTTCCAGTAAAAGGTCATTTGGTCATCTTGCCTTCGAGGCATGATTCACATACCAACAAAGAGTTTTCTTCTAAACTCTTTAAAAGTCCATTTTGCACCAACTTCTCAATCCTATTGAGGTTGATGTGACCTAACCTAAGATGCCAAAGATGGGTGTTTTCCTTTGGAGAATCCTTTGGTCTTTTAGTTGTTGTTGCAGTATTGAACATTTTAGTGTTAAACAAGGCTTTTATGACTAACAACCTAAGTACATATAAGTTATTTTCCATTAAACCATAACCAATCTCCATTCCATTCTTGAAAATAAACACTTATTCTCAGAAAAGGAGACGGTATAACCTTGTTCAATGAGACAAGAAACCGAGATCAAGTTCCTCTTAATATGAGGAACTACGAAAACATTATCCAGTAACAGATAAAGTTTCTTGTCAGCCTGCCTACAGCAGCAGCTAAAACAACATCACCAGTATCAACTCGAAAAGTCATCTCTCCCTGTGGCAACGTTTTCCTGGAACTGAATCCTTGGTAAGAGGAACTGGCATGATTGGTAGCACCTGAATCTAGAATCCAGACAGAATCATCATTCTCTACCAGACAGGTCTCCAAGACCAATAAATCATATTTACTGTCTTGTCTTCTTTTATGGAGAGTAGTGGGATCGAGGTCGTTTGCCACGAAATTCATTTCATTCTATCCACTGTAAGTAATCGGTCATTTTAAAAGCTTTAAACAGAAATACTAACGAGTTGCTGAAAAGAAAAACACATTGACCTACATTAGGTTTTAAGCAAATACCCGTTGTAAAACAAAACAACATCCAATAAGGTTTTAGAAAATCTAATATGAACCCCGTGTGACATTTAGTTTCGTAATGACGCTTCAAAGGTTTAGGACAAAAGTCGCCGAAGGGAGGTCAGTTATCCCTCCTCTGAATTGAGAAGATCTTAACCAGTCATTAATACCAGAACAACTCTTGCTCCTATAATGACTAGCCATTATTGATTTGGCCAAGAGATCATTAACTTGATTAACAACCTCCTGTAAGTGTGACTCATCATTTTAAGCCCTAGAGGTTCGTCCCAAAAGGCCAATCTGAAGGGAAAAATCCGATTGGGGCAAAACCTAAAGCGACCCTATCCATTTTTGGAGTTCACCTTGATATTGACCAACTGCACAAAACCCATCCGAAGAGAGATGTACCAAAGGCGTCACGAGGGCGTACAGAATGATCTCACGATGTGAACCAATGACAAAGACCATAGGAGGTGTTGACACACACTTTTCACCCACTTACTATAAATACTCTCTCTGTCCACCTTGATATTGACTCTTGCAAACACCATCCGAAGGGGGATGCTCCCAGGGCACCACGAGGCCAAGCATGAATCTCACGGTGTGAACATATAGGGAGAAACGTGAGTGGAATCATAGACATATCAGATATGCCTCTTCCTCCCACTGAGTATTTTATAACCTAGGGTTTAGCTTACTTAGAAAAAACACGGCTAAGGATTTTAACTAAGTGACTTTTAGGTTTTTCCAAGAGTAACTTTTATCTTGGATAGTGAAACAACTTTTGATCATCATCTATTAAACTCTTTAACAGAATCTTTGACCAAAACGCCGCATGCTTGTTGAAAATCTAATTCACCTTTCCAGGTAGGTTTCTAGGTAGGGGTGTTACGTTTCCGTCAACTTAAGAACCCCAGCTTAGCCAGAACCCGCCTTAGACAAAAGGTCCCTTATAGATAGGTTTACAACAAATTTAATCTTTTATTCCAACTAATTTAATCCTATTAAACCAATTTTAAAAGATTAATCTAGGTTACTAAACTCTTTAGAATCACTTGAACTTAGGTCTATCTTAATCCAATTTTAAAACCCTTTTAAAAAACTTGAGTTCACCCTAAGTCCGCATGCAACTCTGAATTATTGATTTTAGGTTTAATTTCCTTTATAACACTTATAAACAGAAATCAACACTAAAATGCTAAGCTAACACATGCAAGGCATTCATAAGAATTATAAATAGCCTAAGTGTCATGCGTAATGCAGTGTTCATTCATTGCTACTTCTTTTATATATCACTTATACAAAGCAACAATGAAACAAGAAAAGCATGCTTCCATTCACCCTTAGACTATAACACTTATAATAAAATGATGATGCATGATAATGCTCTTTGCATGCAAAATATAACTCTTATATTTCATGATGCATATGCATGCTTTCAAGTAATTTCTTCATGCTAGATTATAACATTTATAATACATGATGCATGAATAATTGCACAATCTAAGGTGGTTTTTAACTATATGACAAACACTTTGACATATAAGTACCATACATCACATGTATAAGCAATAAAAGTTAATGAACAAGGTGAAATTGCCTTAAAAACACAAAAGAAAAGCTAAATATTACAAAGACAAGGAGTCTCCGGTTCAAACAGGTGAACTGGGTCTTGAACCACTTAGGTAAAACATTGCTTCTCCAACCATCGTATACTAAGCACCCTGCGATCATCTACACGATAAAACAAACGCTTTGCTATAGCGCTCCCAGAGCTAAACGATCGTTTAGCATTTACTACACGATCGTTTAGCTACTACTACATGATTGTGTACCTTTATAAGGCGATGAAGCCTGAGGTACGCGATTGCTTAGAGCGCTCTGCACAACGCTCGCCTTTCATGATCGTCTAAACGACTACGATGCCATGACGCATCATCGCCTAAGCGATTACTTAGCTAGCGTCTCCATATTGCATATACGTGATCGCGTAGATAGTAACTAAGCGATGAAGCTTGCTATAACTACACGATCGTCTAGCGTGTGCCTTTTACTATGCGATGAGCATCATGCTCCCACTATGATCGTCTACCTCCAGTGCCTACGCGATCGGGCAACCAACGCTATACGATATGGTAAACGATTTACCCCATCGTTTAGCATTAGTTAAACGATCGTTTAGAAAATACTACACGATCGTCTAGAAAAATCTAAATGATCACTTAGTTAAATCTCAACGATCGTTTACCTAAGGCTACACGATACGACCAACACTTGGTCTTCTTCTTCATTGAGAATCGCATCTCCATGCGTCGAAGCTTCATCACGAACGACTCGATTGCAAATTTAATTACGCCCAAAAACACACGGGCCCTTACAATTAACACTTTATAATGACTGAAAGCTTTAACAAAAGGCAATTAAACCCAAAACATTCATCAACGCAACCACAGATGCAGAAATGATTAACCACAAATGCAGAAACCCACTGCGACTGTAAAATGAAGTTAAAAAAAGAGCTGTAATTTGGAATATCAGAGAACCTGACTCTGATACCAAGGTAGCCATTGTGGTGGTGTCGTATTGTGCATGACCTGTAAGATTCCGTTTCTTAACTGTAATTGTGTTTGTTCAATTTTGAATTGAATTTGGAACGATCATTCCTCTGCTCATGGAAATTCTCATGTCTGATTTTCTTTAGATACTATATTTATAAATCATAAAACTAAGTGTAGTTACACACTAAATATTAGTTGACAATAAACTATAATTAGTTATTTATGAATATGTTATATATTCAAAAAAATTATATAATTATTCTTTTGTAATATTATCTTAAATAATAAATATTTCAATTTTTTAATTTAAAAAATAAAACGAGTTTATAACAGGGATTTAAAATCTGGATACCATAAAATTGTTTTCAAAATTTACACGATTTAGATCATAGAATTCTAAGACAATTTTTCTAAACATAATTCAAGTTATCTTCGAACACATATTCGCTGAATCCAATAAATTTGAAAACATACAAAAGAATTTGGATTGCCAAGCCTTGACGTTGCTATTGTTTATAAATGGTAGAAGTTTAGTTTTGTTGGAGGGACTTTGATGTTATACTTGAGCTTAATTTGGGGGCTTTACAGCGTCTCAAAGTCTGAAAATATTGAATTGGAGAATGGTTCAGAAGAGACCTAGGACTTCGGTCGCAGCATCAAAATTGGTCAGAATTGAGGATTCACCAGAATTTCTTCGATCTGAGAAACCCAAATCTAAAAAATATGATCTTTTCTCTTCGACGAACAAGGTCCTTGTGCTTTGCTTGGCATTTCGATTTGCAAATGCGCTTTTGTTGCAGACTTATTTTAACCCAGATGAACACTGGCAAGCCCTTGAAGTTGCCCACAATATCACCTTTGGGTAATGTTTCTCTTCATGCGATCCTCTCCTTGTTATTAATGACCCTTTCCACTTCTAATTTTTCTGATTTCTGGGCTGTAATTTCTTGATGAATTGGATTTAAGAAGCTATAGAACGCTTCAGGTAATTCAGTGATGTGTTTCCGTTTAGCAGGTATGGTCATCTGACATGGGAGTGGAAGAGGGGAATCCGTAGCTACTTGCATCCTTTGTTGTTTGCTTTTCTTTACAAAGTTCTTGCTTTACTCGGCATTGATACTCCATTGATCATGGTAAAATATTCAACTACGTATAAACTAGTGAAACTGTTTGATTGGCTGTGGCAAATTGAATTGTGAAATTCTGTTGGTCATGCTTTATAGATAAAAGCTCCGAGGCTGTTGCAATCTATATTCTCAGCTGTTGGTGATTTTTACTTGTACAGACTCTCCGGTGCTCTCTTTGGTGATTATGTTGCAAAATGGGCTGTATCCTTGTGTTGATGATTGGCATATATTTAGTGTTCAGTATATTAGAACTCTCATCCAACCTTATTTTTTGAATGAAAAAAGAGATATTTATTGGAATATTAATTTAGTCACAATACACTTAACTCTACTTCAGCTGTTTTCCCAACTTACAAACTGGTTTATGTTCTTCTGCTTCAACCGAACTCTATCAAACAGCTTAGAGACCGTTCTAACACTTGCCAGCTTGTACTATTGGCCTTGTATAAGTGTTGCTACCACCAGATATTCCAAGGTTTCAAGGAAGTTGGCTCTGTTTATGGCAGCTCTATCATGCGCTATTCGACCAACAAGTGCGGCTACTTGGCTGTATGTTGGTCTGCTTGAGCTGTTTTCAGCACATGATCGACTTAGATTTATTTTCTTAGAGGCTGCTCCTATTGGGTATGTACCATATCTCTTAATTATTATAACTAACGTATTTAACTTACTTGTTCTTGGTTCTTAAATAGGTTCGACCTATTCCCTTGCCCTTATGATAGTTTTCTCTGAACTTCATTTTAAAAATTAGTGACGTAAAAAACAAGTTGAGAAGTTTATCGTTGGTAGTGGTAGACAAAGTTGTTATCAGCCGTTGGTGCTTTAACTTATTTATTTATTTATTATTATTATTGTTATTTTTTTGGGGGGGAGAGGGGGCGACTGATTAAGTTAATCGAGGAAAAACTATGGATGTGTAGGAAAGGTGGCCAAGTAGGATATATGTTGATAAAAAGCTAACCTTTTTTTTTTTTCCTTCTATGTCTGGCATAGATCCGTCTCTTATCTTTGAGAATGGATAGGAATTGAAGTTAAAAATCTACAAAGTTAGCGGGAAACAGTAGTAATAAGTTATGATGTATCTAGGACCAATCTTATACTTCTGCCATTATATTTACTCATGCAGTTCACTTTGATCTTCCACCATCCATTAATGTAGTAATATTAACGATTAAGAAAAAGTTCATTGGGAGAAGATTGAATATTGCATAATTCACTAGCTCCTTTCAAGTATTTATTGATACAGATGTTGTGATTTTCTTTTTAAATTGATAACAGTTGGAGCTTCTTTTTTAAGTCCTTCCAACCCCCTTGTGTTGTGTTTGGCCAATTTGACCCAAAAGCTAAAGCTGATGGGTGAAGGAAAATTTAATTATATATTATCATCTAACACTCCTCCTCTCTGATGCTATTTTAAATCACTGATTGACCCAAAAGCTTAAGCTGATGGGTGAAGGTAGATTTAATTATATATCATCTAACAACCTATGTTTACGTTCTCTTTTTCTTTTTGCAATTTCTGCCTTTTCTTGCTTACGTGTCTTCTCTAAAGAAAACAAAATGCTAAATCCTTGTAAACTCTCCATTGTGGTTTATTGCAGTTATGGGAAATATTAAGTTTACAAGCTTCTTTAGTGTCAGTTTCTAATTTAATGTGAATGATGTTGATGCGAATGGCGGATGTAGTTTCTTATCGGTTGCCCTTTATTTATTGGTTTCCCTGAAATGATAAAATGATTGCTCTCCTCATTTATTTTCCTGGTCAAATAATTTGCGTGCCACTCCATCAACTATTTAGGAGATTCTTGCACTTGTTTACTTAAACTCTCTTAAGATTTTAGATTATTTACATCTTTCCTTAGCCCTCTAATTTTTCATTTCAGGTCGTTGGTGCTTGGGATTACGTTTTTGTTAGATAGATTAATGTACGGCTCCTGGATATTGGTCCCTTTTAATTTTCTGAAGTTCAACGTTCTTTCCTCTGGAGGAGATTTTTATGGAACTCATAAATGGCACTGGTACTTCACCCAGGGGTTTACTGCCATGCTCTTCAGTTTCATTCCATTTTCCATTTCTGGCATCATCACCTCAAAAAGATGGAAACTCTCCGGTCTTATCATTTGGGTTCTGGGAATTCATAGTCTACTTGGTCATAAAGAGTTCAGGTACCTCTTTTTGTTTCACTATTGAAAATACCCTACCTAAATCAATATGGCATTGGTTTGAAATATGCGTTTGTTTATTTTACTTCATCACAGGTTTGTCCTTCCCATTCTTCCAATAGCATTGATGTTCTCTGGCTATTCATTAGCTGCCCTTAGATATCATGCTTCTCCGAATGGTAAAAGGGAAAAATCACGAGACTTGCACACTAAACGCCCTATGAAAATGAATTTGGCCATAATACTTTTGCTAGCTACAAATATCCCAATGGGTTTATACATGAGTTTGGTTCATCAGGTATCTATCTATATTGGCCAATGAGTATAGAGAAATATATAAAGTTGGTCGTCTTTTGGTTTCTTCTGCTCTCTTATCTAACCAGAAGACCTACTGTGCAGAGAGGAACAGAGGATGTAATGAATCATCTGGCCAGAGAAGCTGCGACTGAGAAAGTCAAAAGGATCCTTTTTCTGATGCCCTGCCATTCGACGCCTTACTATTCCACTCTGCACCGAAACTTACCAATGCAGTTTCTAGACTGCACACCGAGGTGGGTAAAGCGTCTTTCCTTCTTTTTTCTGATAGGTAACAGAAACTATTCATCGATATGATGAAATGAAATACGAAAGAAGTTCCTATCAGATAATAATAATTACACTCCGTTGGTTAATGAGGTGGATAAACTATAATTACAAAAAGAGAAGTGCATTTTCATAAAATGGTTTGTCTCGACTCTTGTATGCTTACATTGCTTTCCGATCAAAGGTTCCAACAAAAAGCTTGTGCATGATTATGTCAAAGTATCTTTTTGTCTTTTCCTAGAGTGACCCAAGAGTAGCAGAGAGATAAAGGACATGTTTGGGAGGATGGAATGGAACGAGTTCCTCTATTGGATAAAGGGTAAGCTCTGCCTAGATTCCCTTCTCATTCCAAATAACCTTCAGATTCTCAGTAATCCTAATTACATTCCAACCTCTTAAACAATCCCATCAGTAATGGTGTTACCAAGTCTTGAATCTTTCCATCCAAAATGTGTCTTTGCATAAAAAAGCTTGAGGCATAAGCACAGCTACTAAAAAGGTGGATCTGTGCTACTTCACTGTTTAAACACATGGGATAACTATAATCATGGAGAAGGCCCAACTTCCATATAAAGCTCGTCAAAGTTGTTGATACGAAGATGACCCAACTTCCATATAAAGCTCATGATGCTTGACAACTTATATTGCTCTTTGACTTGTAATCATTGTTGTTCATTTGTGATGTTTAAAATGGCAGCGAAGAGAACAGGATCCCAGTCGAGTCGGACCGTTTCTTGACGAATCCACTTGCTTTTGCAACAGAATTTGCTAAAAATTGGACAGTCCCAAGTCACATTGTATTGTTTGATTCAGAAGAGAGAGTACTGAAGGAGTTTCTGATATCACATTCTTTCAAGGAGGTTAGATGTGTTTGTATTGTATTTGTTATTCATTAATTAATAATCACAGTTCCTAGTTGTGGCATACTTTACTTATGTTGTGTCAATGGCAGGATAAAAGGTTCTTCCATTCTCACTTCAAGGTGGACCGTGATCTTCAATCTTCGGTGGTTTTATATGTCATGACGGTTTAATCTGACCAACTTACCATTTTCTTTTTCTCGATGAAGATTAATTTTTAATAGATGCTTTTCTTTCTCCATCAACAAATTTTGTGAGAATATTAGTGGTTTCGAGTTGTATATTCCCATGCTACATCCTTTATTGTTACTATATTTATATACCAATTAATGTACTTTTAACCTTTTATAAATATTAAATGTTCCAAAACTATTGTTGAGGTATAAATATAAATATATTAAAATGTTTGGGAGAAAATTAAGACATGAAACGAGATGTTGGTGACTCAAAATGAAAATTGAAATTTGAACATTGCTACGTTTATTTAGGCCATTACTGCATCCATTTCAATTAACAATTTTTATCCAAAATTTAAAAGGATTTTTTGCTCAAAGGTAGTTTTGGTGACTTGAAATAGAAATTGGAACATTGCAACATCGTTCTAGACCATTGTCGCACTTGTCTCGTGTCCCAATTTTCATCTAAAGTTTTAAATGGTTTGTACTTTAAATAGAAAATTGGGACTCAAGACAAGTGCGACAATGGTCTAGAACGATGTTGCAATGTTCCAGCTAAGACGGAACATCTCCATTAATTCTTGAACGTTCATTTGATCCACAACTTGAGACTAGGTTGATCAAATCGAGAGTTCTTTAGGTTCAATTCAATAATTAAATCCATAAGCATCAGTAAAAGCAAAAGCATATACGAAAGTTGATGCCACCGGTAGTAGAAAAAGACTGCTTGTAAAAAAGCATATCCTCAATTGGTAGTTAATTTGGTGATGGTTGATATGTGATTTATGAAGTTATTGTTAAAACTTAAAAAAAAAAAAAAAACAATCTCATTTAAGAATTTATTTACTTACATAAGAAGAAAACTTTGTGTTTGGCACTTCTCTTAAATTGGGTTTGTTATTCATTCATCAACCCCCTTCTGTAAAAGTTTCTAGAATTTACTATGGTAAACTAACATAATATATTTAATTCTTTTTATAAGGGTTCCAAATTAGTATTGTCTAGTAATCATTATAGCATTTCATTTTAAGAACTATTTATTTGTTTGATCTTAAACAACAATTGAGAGGAAAAATTAACAAAAGATGAAATAAAAAAAATGAAAAAGGAGATGAAGATACTTGTGGTTAATAGAAGAAATCAATCTAACTTATAAAATGAAAACAAAACATAAATGTCACATGCATAGCACATGTGAGGATTAGTATTGGAAAAAGTGGTAATTTTTAAACAAAAGACAAAATTTAGAGGCATTTTTTGCAATTTAGTAATGAGTGACTCAATTACAATATGATTATCTCCATTACTGAAAAACTAAGAGAAAGGGATAAATAGATAGATAAATTATACTTTCGATGTTTGAGGTTTAGACTCGTGTCTATTTGTTCTCCGAAGTTTCAAAAATAACACTTTTCATCTTTGAGATTTGAAAAATAGTTCTGAATAGTCTTTAGAGTTAATTATGTTCCGTTGATGTGACATGTTAAATGAATACGCAAATAAATATTAATTTTATATTATTTATTTTTCTTATGTGGGGTTTTTCACATTTTCCCTCATCTTTTTTCCCTTTCCGCTTCTCTTTTCTCCTTTTCCTCTTCTCTTCTTCCCCATTTGATAAAGGTCTCTTCTTCCTCCTTCGACAAAGGTCGATGCTGCCATCCTCGTCCCAGCATCTCCCTCGAATCTTGTATCCTCTCCACAACCTTGTTCTAGAGTAATACCAAATTGTTTTAGATGTGACTAAAAATGATCACAACACCACCCTACAATCAAAATATGTTGGCTTCTTCACCATTGTAAATGGATTGATGAAAATTGTTCATCCTTTACTAGCTACAATTATGCTATTGATTATGTAATTTTGTTTCAATAATTAGCATAAACATAATATCAAGTAAACTATGTCAATCTGAAGTTGAATTTAAAAATTGGAGTCTGCTTCATTCTGTTGGCAACGACAGAACCCTCAGAACGATGAATAGTGAACCATCAAGGCACGGTGGTTAAGCGAAGAGCAAAACCTGCAAAACAGAAACTCGTTATAGGCTGAGTCGCGGAGCTCGCTCTCTTTAAGATGTTTCGTGGCTCTGCCCAAGTATGCAAGCAGGTCTTAAAAATGCCATGTCGTCCTCAGGATAAAACAACCAAATGAAATCAGATCGAAAATGCACCGTTACCGACCGGAACATACACCCTTTCTAAACTCACTGCTCGGAAAGCTAAGATGGAGGAGGAGAGGAAAAATGAAGTGGGAAATGAAGAATAAATTTTGTATGTCGAACTGCTAAAGGCCAGGCCTTTTATAGGCCTTCAACAATGAACCATAGGGAGCGAGAAGGATTCTCCACCACAGAACGTGGGCGGATGGAACAGAATAGCGGACGAAACGGAACGTACAGACGAACACAGGCGGATGAACGTGGACGAAACGGAACGAACCGTTTCCTCCTTTTTTTGGGTTAAAAAATAATAAAAAAATAATAACAAAAAATAAAATAATATTTTTTATTAAAATTAATCATCACACACGCGTGCCTCACCATGCCCGACTGGACGTACGGCGGCCGCGCGCATGTGGGACGTCCACTGAACCCACATTGGTCTATCTCCTCACTCCCTTTAAAACATGGGTACCCCTTGGGGCCCAAACCCAAAACTCAAGATTGGAGTACATAAAGGAGATTTCCAACACCAAATTTTCCAATGTGGGATTCTCCAACCAAAAAGGTTGGTTCCCTCTTTGTTTTGAAAATTAAATTTTCACCCAACAATCCTCCACTTGGAAATTTAAACAAAAAGAAAAAGAGAGAAAAGATTTTCATCGAGCAATTTCAGTCTATACAACACTGTGCATGAGAAAAGGTGTCTTACGACTTGAACCTTTACATAGTGTAGATGATTCAGAATATACTAGAGTAACCCTTGGTTTTGAACTCTATCTCTAACAGCATCTTACACAGAGTGTTATTAGGGTGTAGTACGAAAGCCCGTACTTTAAGACCTAACACGTGAATCTCGGTTTAGTGAATGCTCTAGAGAGTTTGCCTAAAAACTCCATAGGAAGCGGCCCTCACTTCCACATTCACACAGGTGAGTCTATCAAGAGTACTCCTGTAGCTAGGTACCCCACTTGTCATCAAGTATAGATCTCATTAAGAACTGAGTTCAACCTTTCTTACGCTTCAGGATATCATGCTCAGACTTTAAATCATAGGAATGGAACTCTGTGTTTGGTTTAGCATGATTCACTATATATCATTCGTGATTAGTTATTACCCGTTGAACCTGTTTCTTGGGAACTCCAGTCTACAAGTTGGGTTTTTCTCAATGTGATTCATTTTTCTATAGGCATGAGTCCCATCCTTTCTGAGGTTCTGAAAACCTTTTCTCTGGCTAGTTCTTTCGTCAAAGGATCTGCCAAATTTTCATCAGTCCGTATGTGATCCACTCTAACTGCACCAGTAGTGAGAAACTCTCTAATGGTACTGTGCTTACGACGTATTTGACGTCTCTTTCCATTGTAATAACGGTTTCGAACTTTTGCGATTGCTGTAGTACTATCGCAATGGATCAATATGGTTGGTACCGGCTTTTCCCATAAAGGAATCTCTGATAGCAGACTTTTAAGCCAGCCTGCTTCTTCACTAGCTGTCGCTAGTGCTATCATTTTTGACTCCATCATAGATTGGGCCAAAATATTCTATTTCTTGGATTTCCAAGAGACTGCTCTGCCAGCTATATCAAAGATATAGCCACTTGTAGCCTTTGAATCATCCGAAAGAGAGTTCCAATCAGCATCGCTGAACTCTTCCAGGACAACGGGAAACTTTTGATAATGTAATCCTAGGTTTTGGGTTTTCTTCAAGTATCTCATGACTCTTTCTATAGCATTCCAATGCTTTTTACTAGATCTGCTTGTAAACCTGCAAAGTAATCCTACAACATAAGCTATGTCAGGCCTAGTAGTCGGCAGTATATCTAAGACTGCCTATGATGCTCGCATACTCAGATTGATTAACACTGTCACCAGTGTTCTTGAACAACTTGACACTAGGGTCATAAGGAGTACAGGCTGGTTTACATTCAAAGTAATTATATTTCTTTAGAATCTTTTCTATATAGTGAGATTGACCCAAAGAAATTCCCTTCTCAGACCTATTTACTTTTATGCCTAAGATTACACTAGCTTCTCCTAAGTCTTTCATGTCGAAGTTTGCACTCAATATTGATTTTATATCGTTTATGACGTGCAAGTTTGACCCAAAGATCAATAAATCATCTACATATAGACACAAGATAGTGTGGAGGTTATTATCAAACTTATAATAGATGCATTTGTCACTTTTATTGACCTTGAAACCTTTAAAAAAGATAAGGTTGTCAAAATTTTTATGCCATTGCTTAGGAGCTTGTTTAGTCTATAGAGAGATTTGTCTAATTTACACACCTTATTTTCTTGACCATGGACAACAAAACCCTCAGGTTGTTCCATGTAAATCTCTTCTTCAAGTTCACCGTTTAGGAAAGTGGTTTTTACATCCATATGATGTACTACGAGGTTATAAAGGGCAGCAAGAGAGAACAGGACACGGATAGAGGTTATTCTAGTGACAGGGGAGAAGATGTCAAAGAAATCTACGTTTTCTCTTTGTCTAAAGTTGCTACTAACCTGGCTTTAAATTTATCGACAGTCCCATCAGGTCTAAGTTTTCTCCTCAAGATCCATTTGCACCCTATTGCCTTACATCCTGGGGGTAGATCTACTAAGTGCCAAGTCCTATTTGACTCAAGTGATTCCATCTCATCATTTATGGCTTCTTGCCATAGGTTGGCATCTACTGAGGACAGGGCAGCTCTCAGATCTTTAGGGTCTTCTTCTACATTGTAGGTCAGGAAGTCATTTCCGAAATCATTGGCGATTCTAGCTCTTTTGCTTCTTCTAGGTTCTAGGTCAGTTTCCTCTCTAGGGTTAGGATTTCTAACGAGGGTTATACTACTTGATCCAGAGGCCCCACTATTTCTTGATTTAAAGGAAAATCTATCTTCAAAGAAGTCGACATCATTTGACTCAATGATCACTTGATTCTCTAGATCATAGAACTTGTAGGCTTTACTATTTAAGGCATAACCTGTAAAGGCACACTCGTAAGTTTTACTAGCCAACTTTCTCCTTTTTGGGTCAGAAATCTTTACAAAGGCTAAACAACCCCAAGTTCTAAATTAGGATAAGTTTGGTTTCTTATTCTTGAGAATTTCGTAAGGCGAAGTTTTGTTTTTAGATTTTGGGATTTTATTTAGGACCTAACACACGGTAAGGATGATTTCACCTCACCAATAAGACACGACTCCTGAACTAAGTAAAATAGCAACTACTAGCTCAGCTAAAGTTCTATTTTTCCTTCCGGCTTTTCTGTTCATTTCAGGAGAATAAGGTGCGGTCTTTTTGTGTATTATTCCATGTGAGTTAAAAAACTCATTAAAACTGTCTGAGTCGTACTCGATTCCCTTATCACTACGAAGTCTTTTAACCTTTCTATTAAACTAACTTTCTATTTCAGAAACAGAAAGTTTGAACACATCAAAAGCATCACTTTTGTTTTTCAGCAAGTATACAAAAGTAAAACCAGAGCAGTTGTCAATAAAAGTAATGAAATATCTTTTACTGTTCCTAGTCAAGATGCCATCAAATTCACAAACATCAGAATGAATCAAATCTAGAAGATCAGAATTCCTAAGTACAGATTTATGCGGAGTTTTAGTAATTTTAGTCTGACTACAATACTCGCATTTATCAAAATCATTCATGGATAACTTAGGTATCATTTCCAGCCTAATCATGTTACTAATTAAATTTTTATTTACATGACAGAGTCTAGCATGCCAAATATTCATAATACAATATATATACAGAAGATTTCATTTTATTAAGGTCTAAATTTAATTTGAAAATTCCTCAGTTGCATACCCTTTCCCTACAAATACATTATTTTTGGTAAGGTTATATAGGTTTGCCCCTATAGTTTGAGTAAACCTGGCTTTGTTGAGAAGATAGCCTGAAACCAAATTCTTTCTTATCTCCGGAGTGTGCAGAACGTCCTTCAACGTGAGGGTCTTCCCAGAGGTAAACTTCAATTCCACCACGCCGGTTCCAGTAACTTTCATGGAATGGTGATCTCCCAACAGAATATTCTTATCCTTAGTTTTAGTATAAGTTTTAAATAGACTAAGGTCGTGATAGACATGGCGCGTAACGCTAGTGTCTATCTACCACCCTTTACAACCACCGATCACATTTACTTCTGTGATCATGGCGACTAATGGTTCTTCTGTCAGGTTCGCCTGACCAGCAGGACGACGCCTGTTCCTACAGTTTCTAGCCATGTACCCAATTTTATTACAATTAAAGCAGAGGAACTGTACCGTTTCTCATTAAGGGGGCTTCTGTTTTTTTCTGTTGGTTATGGTTGCTGGAGCCACGGTTCTGACATTTCCTCTTTGTCCCCTTAGATTTTTGGTCAGGTTTTACCACGACAGAGGCAGGTTTCCCAGGTACTGCGTTCACCTCCTCCCTCTGGTTCTACTTTCGAGCTTCCTCCTCAATCCTTAGCTGGGTTATAAGACTTTCCAATGAGAACTCCTTGGTCTTATGCCTCAAGGTGTTCTCAAAGTCCTTCCACAAAGGGGGCAATTTATCAATAATAATAGCAACTTGGAATTGTTCGTCTAGAGGCATGCCTTCAGTAATTATCTCGTGGGCTATCTTCTGGAGTTCATGGGATTGGGCCTCCACAGATTTTTCATTCGTCATCTGGAATGTGAGATAACGGCTAATAATATATTTTTTCAACCCAGCCTCCTTGATGTCATAATTCTTTTGCAGGGCATCCCAGACCTCCTTCGTTGTTTTCATTATACTGTAGTAGTCATACAGATCATCAGTCAAACCATTTAAAATGAAATTATTATAGAGAAAATCTTTCTCCTTCCAGTCAGCAGCTTCTTTTATCTATTGTTCAGTTGATTCTTCTAAAGGGACGATCAGCTTAGCTCTTGTACAGGTTTCGACAACTTTTTTGACGGTGAGAAAGAACAGCATTTTTTACTTCTATTGCTTGAAGTTCGCTTCTTCAAATCGGAATAGACGATTGAGGTCAGATATCATAACATCATTGTTGCTAGTGAGGGCCATTGATGATGTGGCGTTACGTCTTAAAATTGTTGGCAACTGCAAGACTCTCAGAATGACAAACAGTGAACTGTCAAGACACGACGGTCAAGCGAAGAGCAAAACCGGCAAAACAGAAATCGTTATAGGCTGAGTCGCAAAGCTCGCTCTCTTTAAGACGTTTCGCAACTCTGCCCAAGTGCACAGGCAGGTCTTAAAAATTCCACGTCGTCCCTAAGATAAAACAACCAAATGAAACCGGATCAAAAATGCACCGTTACCGACTGGAACATACACCCTTTTTAAACTCACTGCTCGGAAAGCTAAAATGGAGAAGGAGAGGAAAAATGAAGTGGGAAATGAAGAATGAATTCTGTATGTCGAACTACTAATGGTCAGGCCTTTTATAGGTCTTCAGCGATGAATCGTAGGGAGTGAGAAGGGCTCTCGTGACAGAACGTGCGCGGATGTAATGGAACGGGTGGACGAATGCGGACACGGAATGGATCGTTTCCTCTTTTTTTGGTTAAAAAATAATAAAAAAATAAAATAATATTTTTATTAAAATTAATCATCACACACACATCTCGCCACCTCTCGCCCCGCCCCACCCAACCGGCCAGTCGGTCGACAACGTGTGTGAGACGTCCATTGAACCCACATTGGTCTATCTCCTCACTCCCTCCAAAATATGGGTATCCCTTGGGACTCAAACCCAAAACTCAAGATTGGAGTACATAAAGGAGACTTCCAACACCAAATTTTCCAATGTGGGATTCTCCAACCAAAAAGGTTGGTTCCCTCTTTGTTTTGAAAGTTAAATTTTCATCCAACACATTCACATATCATTTCTATTAGTTTGAGTTGAATTGGCTGGTTGAAAGATGTGGGTTAGAGTGAATAAAACATAGTCTTGGAAAAAGAAAGAAGAGTGGGGAAGAACAAAGTGAAGTTTATGAATTTTGTTTTAGTTGCCTTTGAGAGAAGGGAAGAGGCAGAAAAATGATATAAGAAGCTGATGCTTGGGAGAAGAGGAAGAATAAAGGGAGCATGACATGAGAAAAATGAGGAGAAAGAGAAAATGACATATAAGAAAAGTAAATAATATAAAATCCATATTTTTTTGCTAACTCATTTAAAAATACCATGTCAATAGAATCTCATCACTAATTAACTGCCACATCATCTTTATGCTATGTCCACTAATGGTCAACTAACTCTAAGGACCCTTTAGAACTAGGAAAATTGTGTTATATAGCAAATATGTGACAATGGACAAAAAAAAATGACAAAATCTAAATTTAATTGCCACAAACATGGCAGTTGTATGTAGGGACCTACATCGGAATGGAGTTGCGAAAACTTCTGGATAGGTATTCCAAATATGAACTAAATTATTTCTGGTTAAAGAATCTCTTTCTAATTGCTCTGGAACAATTAGGAGATTCTCTAGAAGAAATATGGGGTTTTGCTTCTGGTGGCAACATGTTATGGGGTGACAGTCCTGTTTATGGAGTCAAATCAATACGTTTGAAGAAGAAAGATTGGAATATCAATCTCATCAATCTCATAAGTGTCATACCAAATCCCATCAATCAAATCTTTTTTTTTTTAAGAAATGCAGGACATCTATGTCATACAAAAAGAGATATGTTCATTGATAAAAAGAAAAATTGTGAACAGTGATTAGATTGATGAGATCCAATACATGAATGAAGAGAACAATTTTGTAAGAACACTTCTTTATTTTTCTTCGAATAATTATTATAAGTCTCAACTGATTCAACAATTAGATTGTTGGAGTTATCATATTATTAGTTAAGATTTATCTTTTTAAGCATATGTATTCTTTCAGGGGCAATATGGATTAATGAGATATGGAGATTGTATTGAAATTGGGACCCAAAGGAAACTTGAGCATTTATTACTTAGACCATATTTGCAATTTATTTACATCCGCGAACAAATACAGATTTTGAAATACGGTAAAACTATTTTTCAGACATTTAGCAGTATAATTAGATTGTATATATTCAACTTACTATATTTCGAGTCATATTTTGATTTTCAAAAAACAGTCTGCTTATTTTTCGTGGGTGTTTGAATATTGAGCATCTACCTTTTTTGTTACTTGGATGTTCGATTTATCTAGGGGTATACACAGATTAGGCTGGGCCCGGTTAGAGGGTTTTTTTGGATCAACCCAACCTATATATTTTCAGGTTGGGTCGCCATGTCAGCTTGATTTGCGGCCGAGGAAATAGAAATCAAAAGAGAATAGACTTAATGAGATCGATTTTGCGACTGATAGGTAGTGTTGGTTTTGTTTACGGTGAAAAAAACGGAAGATGGAAGATGAAAAACTTGAGAATGAAGAATAACGATTGAAATTAGAAGGCAATACCTTGATGAAGCAGGAACAAGAAAGACACAAGAAGAAATTGGAAAACTAGTGTTTGTAAGTGGTGAGGTGTCAATTGAGAGCGAGAACTGAGAAGCATTGAAGCAAAGGGCTTGGTTGGGTTATTTCACACTTGTGTGAAGGCCCAATATTAAGGCTCATTACTTGGGCTTATTAGGTTTTGTATCTTTGGATCATAATTTTCAAAAATGTCTTTTTTTTTTAAAAAAAAAATTCGTGCATATTGTTTTTTGTTTAATTATTCCCTTTTTCTTTTTTGAGTTGTGTGTAATCATTAGTTGAGCTGCCTTTTATTGTTCTTTGTGTATTATTTAATATCCCCAACAATGATGTTCATATTCTGATGCATTTTTAATTATTTTTTTTTGTTTAAAAAACTCTTTTTAATGATTCTTGTTTTTGCTCTTCTTCATCTTCCTCTCCTTTAGCAATTGGAAGGTGTGTGTTTTTGCTCTTCCACATCCCTCTTTCATTTGGTAATTGCAAGGTTTGTGTTTTTTTTATTCATTTCTCGACTTTTGCATGCATTTTCTTTTTTTCTTTTTTTTGTTGTCTTCATGCATTAGTTTCTCCTTCTCCACTCATCTTCATCTTCATTTTTTGCATGCATTTTCTTCATGCATTCATTTTTTTTTTTTTCGTTTTTAACATTTTTTTTGTCTTCATCTTCGTTCTTTTTTCGTTTTCTCTGTAGATTTACTAGGTTGTTTGCACATTCTTCATCAGTATTGGAATGTTGTGTATACATTTTACTTTTTTTTAATGATTTTTCTGTTATTTCATTTTTTTCCTATTAGTTCTATTTTTTTTTCTCTATATATTTTAGTATATATTATGTATACATTGTTCAGTTTGTGTACTGAGAATGACCATTTTGAGAAATCTGTTTTTTTATGAACAACCTTTTATAGGATATCTTACTGTTCAAAATTTTTTACTGAGGTATTAATTTTGTTGTATCATATATGTATATATGACATGTGTTATTTCAGATTCTTTATACTGAGGTATATATTGAATGTATTGTTATATTTATTTGTATACTAAGAATGACCATTATATATGATATAGAAGTTTTTTAAAGAATCATTCTGCATTTATGTCTTATTATGTACTGCACTTTATAGATACTCTTACTGTTCCAATTTTATATGACGGTCATTTCAACGAGAGAGATAATTTCATTGATTACAAAGTAGCTGAAATTGATTTTCATGATCAAATGTCATTTCTTGATTTTCAACAATTAGTAGTCGATAAGATAAGTAGTCTAGGAAATTGTGATAACGTTGAGATTTTTCCGTGGGTTGGATCTAAGGATTTTATGAAGAAATATTTGAAACTTAGAGAAGATAATGACGTTAGATGGTTGTTTTGTCTAATTTCCAGTGGTGCTGAAAAATTTTGCTCATTGATTGTTGTTTTTTCAAATAACCTACCAATAATCTTGGATGATATATATCACAATGAAGCTATGAGTAATATTAATGATGATGGTGATCGTTATTACGAAACAATTGATTTCTCAAAGATTTTCCCTAATTTACAAGTTAATATTTATGATATGTTTCCTTCTAAAGATGTGTTGTTGAATGTTATGCGAGCTATTGCAATTAGAAATGACTTTCAATACCAGACTGTTAAATCAAATAAGCAAGTTTTGGTACTAAGTTGTCTTGTCAATGGATGTAAATAGTCGCTTCGTGCTCATTCAATTGGAGATGATGGAAATTCTACGTGGATAATTATAAGTTTTGATCATGAGCATTCATGCTCTTTGAATACAGTGTTGGCTGGCTATAGACAAACATCCTTTTCTATTATTAAGGAGTGCATCAAGAAGAAGATTAGCATTGATGGTAGCCATTCGATCACACCTAAGGCTATAGTGAATTATATTCGAATTGAGCATGGATTGGACATAAATTACCAAAAGGCTTGGCATGCTTGAGAAGCTGCTTTGAATGAAATTCGAGGATCACCTAAAGAATCTTTCAAGATAATTCCAACATTTGATTTTCAGTTGGATGTGAGAAACCTTGGTATATTTTTAATATGCTGTTGTTGTTTTTATATATCCCGTTGTTTATGTCATATACTTTTAATATACCGCAATATATGTGATATATTTGCAGGTTCTATTATTGACTACAAACTTAATGATCATGGACGGTTTTTATTTTTCATCATGGCTTTATCTGCTTGTGTTTTGGGTTGGAAGCATTTTTGTCCTATTATATCGGTTGATGGTATTGTTGGGATTGGTGTCCTAATTCTCCCGGTGGTTTCGTGGTTTGTAAACATTTTTTACACACATTGTTATTAATAAAATAAGTGTTATTTTATGAGCATTTACTCAAATCCAATAAACTAAGATTCGTGGTCTTTTCATGTAACTTAAGAATGTATGTGAGACATACAAGTGGATCATGCCTTAAGTAATAACCTAAATGGTTTGCAGTATAAGGATAAAGGAGGGATACCTTATCCTGGTGATGTTACGGATACGACTCGCTTTGTAGATATTTACAAGTATTGTAAAGTGCTACAAATGGTCTGATCCTGACCATTCATATGGAGACATGCGAGTGGGGGTGTCCTATACAAAGAGTTGTATAGGATCGGACCACGAGATGATTAGTCTCTTTATATAACGTCGTTGATAATTGAGACTTACATTGCACTAAAATGACCATAGGTGATATGACTTTAATCCTGAATGAATTAGGAACTCCTACCTATGAGGGTGGTCCTTTGATTAGTATAGGTGAGAGTGGTCAGAATGCTAACTCAACAAGCCTACCTTTTTGGGAATTCGTTTGATTGGGGAGCTGGGAACTTAGCTACACAAGATGGAATTCACTCATTCTCTGAAATATGGGTAAGTAGATAAATTGCACTCTTAAGGGTTGATTTGGAGTCTTGAACATAGTTGTCATACCCTCTCTTTGGAAGAGAGGACTCAGTCATAGTAGGACTATGATTTATTGTTCATTAGAGGAATCAGTGGTACTTAAGGAGTTAGATGTAACTACAGCAGAAAAATGGTAAATTGGCCTAGCTGTACTTACGAGCAATTTGTGAAGGGTCATCACACTGTTGATTGGTTATATGAACACATAAATATATTTGTAGTAAGAAGAGTGCAATTGTCGATCTTTAATGGTGTGACCAATAGTTAACGGATGGTGGATCTCATAACTAAAGAGTTTAGTCAGTTATTCACGTACTGTTGGAGCTTCAAGCTACAAGTCTATGAGGTCCCCTTGGTAGCTCAATGGGTTCAAGTTGAGAATTAGATTTTGGGCTGATTTGAAGTGTTTAAATTAGCAAGAAGAAATTCAATTATATGTGATATAATTGATATGATGTATGAGATATGTTAATTGGAGGAATTAATATAAATATGATTTATATTAAATACCATAAAATAGATAAATAACTATGGTTTATATGTTTCATATGATGAAATATTAAAACTATAGGTTATAAATATAATATGATAAGTTGGTTATCATATTTATTTATAATATATTAATTATATGATAATTAATTATTTTTCTCTAATAACCAAATTGAGCAAGAGGTTATTCGAAGTTTTATAGTAACCATGAGATAAAAAGGAAAATTGTTTTCCAAAAAGTTAAGTCGATTCATTCGAAAAATTCTTACGAAAAAAGGGCTATAAAGTAAAAAGAGTTTTTACTAAACGATAGCGTTGAGAGCATGCAAGATAGCTAAGAGTTGACTATATGATAGTTACTCATTGATCTTGCTACATGATCAATTAGCAAAGTCTATACGATAGGATTTCATTTTCTAAACGATTGAGTACATTATCTATACGATAGACAATCTTTATATCTCCCACTTACTCGATCGTCAACTCAATCGTATACCTCCTATCTTCCTCAATCCAAGATCACACAGAGCCCATAACTCCTGGATTCTCACACCGAGTATACCAAGGTAACCATTATGGTGGTGTTCTAAATCTGTTCATGGATCGAGTTGGACTCGATTGGGTTCGAGGAGCATCCAGACGTTCGTGGAGGTGGTGTTCTGTTTGTTGCATTCGAGTGTTGCTTTGGATGCATTGGAAACTGATCGAGGGATACTTGAAGAATAGTTCTTTAAAGATACACATACTCTATCCCTTGTATTTTCTTGTAGCATGCTGTAACTTCTATTTATGCATAATCTGTTCATTTATGGTTAGATTGTAATTGTTGTGTTCATTCTGAATGAGATTTGGAACCATCCACTTCCACTGCTCATGGAGATCTCTGTTTAGATTTCCTTCAATTGGTATCAGAGCTAGGTTGTTCTAATATTCCAAATTCCATTGATGTATTGAACTTCTTTTACAGTTATGGTGGGTTTTAAGTTTGTCCTACAATGCATTTAAGAGTTAAATGTGTTTGTGGATGTGTTGATGGATGTTTACAGGATGATTGCTGATGCGTTGTTAATGTAATGAAACTATGGTGTATATTGCGATGGTGGTGTATGCGTTGTGCATGCAAGTTTTCCTAGCAAAATCCAAGTATAAATTCTACTAGGTTTCCTGGTAAACCCAGGGTCGAACACAAGGACTAAGGTGACAGTATGCGACGATGATTTTAGATTACTTTGTGGTGACAAATAAAATAGTGAGTCGATTGGTATGTTTGTTTAGAGTATGTGTTCTATGCGGCGGAATTGAGAAAAGAGTTAATAACACGAAAGATACAATGAGTATGTGAGGGAACGGGCTTTAGTCTTTGGTTGTCATCCTGGAACCAATGGTTAGAAGGGCCTAGCTAAAAGAGAGACTTGACCTTTACTTAGAGAGGGGCTGCGGGTTGAGAAGGGTTTTAGCTAATACTTTCTAAGATTGCGTTCGTGTTATGCGATCATGCTACATACATACAATAGCAAGTCATCTCTCAATGCAAAAGCTATAGCTCCTAGTTTTAGAACGCATGCGATGTATGCGATGATGTCTATACGACTTATGTCTAAGCCTCTATTCTTGTCTATGCGATGATGAATGACACACACATACACAAGGCGACCGCATACTACCATAACCTATTTCTAAGGTTCATGCGATGCATGTTAGCAAATAGAGCTTATCTCTAAGTCTCTATCTTTTGCTTATGCAGATCTAATCTTGCTTTCTCAAGTCTAGATTCTAACCTAGCTCTCTCAAGTCTAGGTTCTTTCTTTAGACTCTCACTCGAGTAGCTCTAAAGGGGTGATGGATGCAACATAAGACAAGATGATCGCATACAATGAAGATCTTAGGTCATACTAGCTGGGTACTTCTTAACCCATTCGAAAGTTTAGTTACTCATGTGTAATGTAAAGAGACTGAACAAATGTAGAGATGCAAGTTCCATTCTATAAATGAAATCAAAATACAGAACGACAATGGGAAATAAAGATAGGGAGCCTAGTAGCAATTTCTTGCTTCCCAAGGCTTTTACACTGTTTTTCTCTACTCTGCCCAAAGAATAATCTTGCTTTTGCAAGAGTTGACCCTCTCTCCATTCTCAACGCTTCCTGGCACTCTCTCGAGTTGACCAGGAAAGATCTTCCGACGTCTTCTCCCTTCTTTCGCCTCCGTCTTCTAAGTGTAAGAAAACTATGAACAAAGGCTAACTATCTTTTGTATGGTGAACTCTTTATATGGCTCAGCTGGAAATGGAACCGAACTTCTTTAACGAAGGTGGCCTGGCATTTATAGAGCTTTAGTGTGAAGAGCTTTTTCTCTCAAATGATTGCACTAATGGGATGTCATTAATTCTCTGTCTGATGCGTTGATTAATTGTCACCGAAAAGTTGAGCGTACTTGCTACAGTGTGTCGTTAACGGCTTGTCAACTAAATTCGGATTCGACCGTCATCAGCTTTCTGTCCCATCGTGATTTATTAAGCTTTCACCTTGATGTGCCGTCTCTATGCCGCCACCTTCTTGAGCAGATTTTTGCGAACGCATACGATCGCATAGCCTTACGGTCGCAATCTCTTAATACGCTCGGACGCTAAATTTCTTGGATCGCAATTCTGCCTTGCGCCAACGCATTTTCCTGCACAAAATATGTAAATTAGCTGTTTTAATGCTATGGACGCATGTAATCGCAATGTTCTCAACTTATTGCTTTTGGACATGATTTTATATATTTTTATCGTCGCAATCCTACATTGTTTTATATCTTTGCGTTGTAATAACATGCATCTGCCTGTTATCAATTGCCTCTGTTTAAAGCTTTCTTTGAGTTCATAAAGTGTTAATTTGTAAGGGCCCCTACGTTTTTTGGGCATAATTAACAAGCAATCGAGTCTGTATTCAAAGTGTTTGAAGTTTTTTGAGTCGTTCATGATGAAGTTTCGAAGCATGGAGATGTTCTCATCAAGGAAGAAGACCAAAGGTTGGTCGCATTGTGTAGTCTGAGCTAAACGATCGTTCAGATTTGGCTAAACGATCATGTAGAAAAGTTCTACCTGATCATGTAGTATTTACTAAATGATCGTATAGCTTATGCTAAATGATTGGGTAAAGAGTTTACTCTATCGTGTAGCATTGGTTGCTCAATCGCGTGGATGCTTGAGGTAAATGATCACATAAAGTATTTGATTCTCATCGTTTAATAGGCACGCACACTAAATGATCGTGTAGTCTAACATGCTTTATTGCATAGTCACTGGCTACACGATCAGCCGATATACGATACTTGACGTTTGTTCAGCGATCGTTTAGACGATTATGCTTCACCACATCATTTTCGTCTACTTGATCGTTTAAGGCTCGTGTTGCATGATGTGCGCTGCACGATTGCATGACCTTCATGCTTCATCGCATAGTAAAAGGTACACAATCATTGCTAAACGATCGTTTATGCTTATACAGCATTGCTAGACGATCACAAGGATTTGTTACACGATCAAGAAGATGCGGCTTTGCCCGGACGGTTCAAGACCCGGTTTGCTTGTTTGAACCAGTGAACTCATTGCTCTTTGTAATAGTTAGCTTTATTCTTAAGAATTTGAGGCTAATTATCCCAATTCATCAACTTTTACTTAATGTACATGAGATGTATGATTGTTTATATTCCATAGTGTATGACATATAGATTTAAAACCCACATTAGGCTATGCATTTTGTTCATGCATCATATATTATAAGTGTTATAATATAGTAAATGACATGATGAAATTACAAGAAAGCATGCACATGCATCATATAATATAAGAGTTATATTTATGTATGCATTAAGCATATTCATGCATCATCTTTATATTATAAGTGTTATAGTATAAGGGTGTATGGAGCATGTATGCTTAGTTCATTGCTTTGTTATATAAGTGTTATATACCAGTAGTAATGAATGAAGAATGCATGGAGCATGACACTTAGGCTTATTTATAAGAGTTATGAATTCCTTGTATGTGTTGCTTCACATTGTGTTTGTTTTTAGTTGTTTCCTATTATAAGTGTTATTGTGGAAACTAGAACTAAAATCAATAAGAAAGAGTTGCATACGCACTTAGGTGAACTCATGTTTTAAAAGGGTTTTAAAATTTGATTGAGATAGACCTAAGTTCCTGGTTCTAATGAGATTAGATACCTAAGTTTAATCTTTTGAATCGGTTTAATAGGATTAAATTGATTTCCATAAAAGATTAAATTTGTAATAAATCTATCTATAAGGGACCTTTTGTCTAAGGTGGGTTCTGTCTAGGCTGGGGTATTTAAGCTAACGGAAATGGAACACCCCTACTTAGGAACCTACCTAGAAAGGTGAATTAGATAGATTTGCTATAAGTATGCAACAGTTGATCAAAAACTTCGTTAAAGAGTTTAATGAACAACTTTCCAAAGTAAGAGTTACTTTTGGGCAAACCTAAAAAGTCACTTAGTTAAAATTGTTAGCCGTGTTTTTTCTAAGTAAACTAAACCCTAGGTTATAAAATACTCAGTGGGAGGAAAAGATATATATGATATGCCAATTCCATTCATGTTTCTCCCTTAATGTTCATGCTGTGAGATTCATGCTTGGCCTCGTGGTGCCCTAAGAGCATCCCCCTTCGGATGGTGTTTGCATGAGTCAATATCAAGGTGGACGGAGAGAGTATTTATAGTAAGTGGGTGAAGGATGTGTGTCAACATGTCCTGCGGTCTCCTTCATTGGTTTGCATCGTGAGATCTTCTTGCATGGCCTCATGGCGCCCTGAGAGCGTCCCCCTTCGGATGGTTTGTGTAGTTGGTCAATATCAAGGTGAACTCTAGAAATGGATAAGGTCGCTTTAGCTTTTGCCCCAATCGGATTTTTTCCCTTCGGATTGGCTACTTGGGGCGGAACTCTAGGATTTAAAATGAAGGGTCACACTTATGGGAAATTGTTAAGCAAGTTAATGATTTCTTGACCAAATCAATGATGGTTAGTCATTATAGGAACAAGAGTTGTTCTGGTGTTAATGGCCTATTGAGAGTGTCTCAATTCAGAGAAGGGATAAATTGACTACTCTTCGGTGGCTTTTGTCCTAAACCACTGAAGCGTTATTACAAAATTAGATGTCACACACAAAATTAGATGTCACACGGGGTTCATTTAGATTTTGCTAAACCAGTTTCGATTTCGTTTTAAAGAGTATTTGCTAAAATCAAATATAGACCAATGTTTTTGTTTTCTTAGCAACATGTATGATTTTCCGTTAGTTGTCTCTTTTAATTTGATCGATTACATACATTGGAAAGAGTCTCTTAAAATATATTTCGTGATAAGCGACCTCGAGTTTGTCATGGTTGAGGAATGTCCTCAAGTCCTGACCCTTAATGCACGGTGAAATGTTCGTAATGCATATAACGTGTGGATGAAGGCTAACTCATTGGCCCAATTTCACATTTTGGCTAGCATACCTGCCAAAAGGGTTGAGAACATGGTCATTGCATGTCAGATCATGGACTCATTGCAAAAATTGTTTGAGCATTAGTTCTCACTTTTTGAGCAAAAAGGGATGGATGACAATGAAACTAGTAGTATCAATTCCAAAAATAATCTCCGGTCTTTCTTGAATTTCAAGGGACTAAAAGAGAGAGTAATTATTGCTGACTTTGGAAAAGTTCATCGACGAGAATTGTTCTCTGAAATGGAACTTGGAGCTTATTTAGGTTCTGATACTGATCCCACTACCTTTCAAAAGAGGAAAAAGTCTAAAGACAGTAAATGTGAGTTATTTGTCTTGGAGACGTGTTTGGTAGAGAATGATGATTCTGCCTGGATACTTGATTCAGGTGCTACTAATCACATAAGTTCTTCCTACCAAGGATTTAGTTCCTGGAAAACGTTGGAAGATGGAGAGATGACTCTGCGAGTTGATATTGGTAAGCTTGTTTCAGTTGTTGCTGTAGGCAGGCTGAAGTTATTTTTGGACAAGAAACATTATCTATTACAAAATAATGTTTATGTAGTTCCTCATATCAAGAGAAACTTAATTTTAGTTTCTTGTCTGATTGAACAAGTTTATACCATCTTCTTTTATGAGAATAAAGTGTTTATTTTCAAGAATGGTATGGAGATTGGTTTTGGTTTAATTGAAACTAGCTTTTATGTACTAAGGTCATTAGTCATAAAAGCCTTACTTAATACTGAAATGTTCAAAATAGCGACAACTGCAAAAAGACCAAAGGTTTCTCCTAAGGAAAACACTCATCTTTGGCATCTAAGGTTAGGTCACATCAACCTCAATAGGATTGAGAAGTTGGTGAAATGTGGACTTCTAAAAGGTTTAGAAGAAAACTCCTTGCCGGTATGTGAATCATGCCTTGAAGGCGAGATGACCAAATGACCTTTTACTGGAAAAAGTAAAAAGTTATAGAGCCAAGGAAACCTTGGAGCTTATACATTTTACCTCTGTGGTTCGATGAGTGTTAGAGCTCGAGGTGGGTATGGATATTTCATCTCTTTCATAGATGATTACTCAAGATATGGGTATCTATAGCTAACGCAACATAAGTCTGACGCCCTTGAAAAGTTCAAGGAGTATAAGGCTGAAGTTGAAAACTTGTTAGGTAAGAAGATAAAAGCACTATGATCTGATCATGGTGGAGAGTATATGGACCTTGAATTCTAGAACTATATGGTAGAACTGGAATCACGTCCCAACTCTCGGTCCCAAGTACACCTCAACAGAATGGTGTATCAAAAAGGAGAAACAGAACCTTGATGGACATGGTTCAGTCTATGATGAGTTATGCTCATCTTCCAGACTCGTTTTGGGGACTTGCAGTGGAGACTACATGTTATATTTTGAACAACGTTCCCACAAAAAGTGTTTCTGAAATACCTTTTGAGTTGTGGAGAGGCCGTAAATGTATTTTACACCACTTCAGGATTTGGGGATGTCCAACCCACGTGCTTATGGCTAACCCTAAAAAGTTAGAACTGCGTTCGAAAGTTAGCCTCTTTATAGGCTACCCCAAAGAAACGAGGGGTGGATACTTCTATGATCTGAGTGAGAATAAGGTGTTTGTGTCGACAAATGCTATCTTCTTGGAAGAAAACCGTATCAAGGATCATAAGCCACAAAACAAACTTATTTTATAAGAGATTTCTAGTGAGACTACTGAGAGTTCAACAAGAGTTGTTGAATAGACTGATAGATCAACAAGAGTTGTTGATATCGGTTCATCTAGTCAACCAGCTCAAGAGTTGAGACTGCTTCGATGTAGTGGGAGGGATGCGAACCCACCGAAACACTACATGGGTTTGACCGAAGCCCAAAACATCATGTCTGATGATGGAGTTGAGGATCCATTGTCTTATAAACAAGCAATGGAGAATGTTGACAAAGATGAGTGGATTAAAGCCATGAATCAGGAAATGGAGTCTATGTACTTCAATTTC
Source organism: Benincasa hispida (assembly GCF_027475165.1). Lineage (NCBI taxonomy): Eukaryota > Viridiplantae > Streptophyta > Magnoliopsida > Cucurbitales > Cucurbitaceae > Benincasa > Benincasa hispida. The sequence goes on along the minus strand of NC_143481.1, from coordinate 58,207,960 downwards.
GTCTGGGAACTTATGGATCAACTGATGGGTTAAAACCTATAAGGTGTAAGTTGATTCACAAGAGAAAACGAGGTGTAGAAGGAAAGGTGCAGACTTTTAAGGCTAGACTTGTGGCAAAGGGTTATACCCAGGTCGAAGGAGTGGACTATGTGGAAACTTTCTCATCTGTTGTCATGTTGAAGTCTATCAGGATTCTCCTATCCTTAGTCACATTTTATGATTATGAGATATGGAAATTGGACGTTAAGACTACCTTTTTGAATGGTAATCTAGAGAAGACCATCTACATGGCTCAATCAAAAGGATTCATTGTTCCAGTTCAAGAGCAAAAGATTTTCAAGCTTAATAGGTCCATTTATGGGCTGAAACAAGATCTAGATCGTGGAACATTAGATTCGATAGTGCGATCAAATCGTTTGGCTTTGATCAAAATGTTGATCAGCCTTGTGTTTACAAGAAAATCATCAACAGCTCAGTAGCTTTCCTGGTGCTATATGTGGACGATATCCTACTCATTGGGACTGATGTAGGTTTTCTGTCTGACATTAAAAGGTGGTTAGCCGCCCAATTCCAAATGAAAGATTTAGGAAAGGCGCAGTATGTTCTAGGGATCCAGATCATTTGGGATCATAAGAACAAAAGGTTGGCCTTGTCTCAGGCATCGTACATTGACAAGATGTTGATCAGGTACTCGATGCAGAATTCCAAGAGGGGTTTATTACCCTTCAGGCATGGAATTATTTTGTCTAAGGAGCAGTGTCCTAAGACACCTCAAGAGGTTGAGGAAATGAGATGGATTTCCTATGCTTTGGCTATTGGAAGCTTCATGTATGCAATGTTATGTACTAGATCTGACATTTGCTATGCAGTAGGGATTGTCAGTCGATATTAGTCCAATCCAGGATTAGATCACTGGATGGCGGTCAAAACGATTCTCAAGTATCATCGGAGAATGAGAGACTATATGCTCGTGTATGGAGATAAGGATTTGATCCTTATAGAATACGTAGACTCTAACTTTTAGATTGATAGAGAATCTCAAAAATCGACATCAGGGTCAATGTTCACTTTGAATGGAGGGGTTGTAATTTGATGAAGCATCAAGCAAGGATGCACCGCGGATTTCACTATGGAAGCCGAATATGTAGCCTATTGTGAAGTTGCTAAAGAGGTTGTTTGGCTTAGGAAGTGCCTTATAAATTTGGAAGTTGTTCTAAATATGTCTTTGCCTATCATTCTCTATTGTGATAACAGTGGGGCTGTGGCAAATTCTAAGGAACATTGAAGTCAACGAAGAGGCAAGCATATTGCACTGAAGTATCATTTGATCAGGGAGATTGTGCATCACGGTGATGTGATAGTCTCGCGTCAGAGCACAACATTATTGATCCGTTTACAAAGGCTCTTACGGCTAAAGTGTTCGAGGGTCATCTAGAGAGTCTGGATCTACGGGACATACGGCACCTTGTCTAGGGCAAGTGGGAGATGATACTGGGGTATAGAGTATGCCCTATTTTATTGTATATTGTACTATTTTATGTATTGTACATTAGTCTCCCAAGGCATAAAAACAAGTGGGAGATTGTTGGGATTGGTGTCCTAATTCTCTCGGTGGTCTTGTAGTTTGTAATCATTTTGTACACATATTGTTATTAATAAAATAAGTATTATTTTATAAGCATTTACTCAAATCCAATAAACTAAGATCCAAGGTTATTTCATGTAACTTAAGCATGTACATGAGATATACAAGTGGATCATGCCTTTAGTAATAATCTAAATGGTATGTAGTATAAGGATAAAGGAGGGATACCTTATACTGGTGACACTACGGATACGGCTCGCTTTGTAGATATTTACAAGTGTTCTAAAGTGCTATAAATGGTCTGATCCTGACCATTCATGTGGAGACATGCGAGCAGGGATGTCCTATACAAAGAGTTTGTATAAGACCGGACCATGAGATGATTAGTCTCTTTATATAACGTCGTTGATAATTGAGACTTACATTTCACTAAAATGACCATATGTGACATGACCTTAATCCTGAGTGAGTTGGAAGCTCTTGCCTATGAGGGCGGTCCTTTGATTAGTATGGGTGAGAGTGGCCAGATTGGCAACTCAACAAGCGTAACTTTTTAAGGATTCGTCTGATTTTGGAATTGGGAACTCAGCTACACAAGACGGAATTCACTCATTTCTCGAAGCAAGGGTAAGTAGATAAATTGCTTCCTTGAGGGCTAATTTCGGGTCTTGAACATAATGACCATACCCTCTCTTTGGAAGAGAGGATTCAGTCATAGTAGGACTATGACTTATTATTCATTAGAGGAATCAATGGTACTTAAGGAGTCAAATGTAACTACAGGGGGAAAATGGCAAATTGGCCCAACTGTACTTATGAGCGATTTGTGAAGGGTCATCGTATTGTTGATTGGTTATATGGACACAGAAATATATTTGTAGTAAGAAAAGTGCAGCTGTCGGTCTTTAGTGGAATGACCAACAGTTAACGGATGGTGGATCTTGTGACTAAAGGGGTTATCCACGTACCGTTGTAGCTTCAAGCTATAGGTCCATGAGGTTCCCTTGGTAGCTCAATGGGTTCAAGTTGAGACTCGAATTTTGGGTTGATTTGAAATGTTCAAATTAACAAGAGGAAATATATGTGATATAATTGATATGATGATGAGATACATTAATTGGAGGAATTAATATAAATATGATTTATATTAAATACCATAAAATAGAAAAAGAACTATAGTTTATATGTTTCATATGATTAAATAATAAAACTATAGGCTATAAATATAATATGATAAGTTGGTTATCATATTTATTTATATATTAATTATATGATAATTACTTCTTTTTCTCTAATAACTGAATTGAGTGGGAGGTTATTAGAAGTTTTATGGTAACTATGAGATAAAAAGGAAAATTGTTTTCCAAAAATTTAAGTCGATTCATTTGAAATTCTCACGAAAAAAGGGCTATCAAATGAAAAGAGTTTTTATGAGATGATAACATTGAGAGCATACATGATAGCTAAGAGTTGACTATACGATCATTACTCGCTGATCGTTGCTACACGATCGAGTAGCAAAGTCTATACGATAGACAGACTTCATATCTCCCACTTACTTGATCGTATACCTCTTGTCTTCCTCAATCCAAGATCACACAAAGTCCACAACTCTTAGATTCTCACACCCAAAATACCAAGGTAACCATTGTGGTGGTGTTCTAAATCTATTCGTGGATCGAGTTGGACTCGATTGGGTTCGAGGTGCATCCAGACGTTCGTGGAGGTAGTATTCTGTTTGTTGCGTTCGAGTGTTGTTTTGGACACATTGGAAATTGATCGAGGGATACTTGAAGAATAGTTCTTCAAAGGTACACATACTCTATCCCTTGTATTTTCTTGTAGTATGCTGTAATTTCTATTTATGCATAATCTGTTCGTTTTCGGTTAGACTGTAATTGTTGTTTCATTCTGAATGGGATTTGGAACGATCCACTTCCGCTGCTCTTGGACATCTCTTTTTAGATTTCCTTCAGGTACTTTTTTCAAGAACAAGTATGGTGGGACCCTTTTAACGGCTTGCGCCCCAGATGCCAATAATCAGATATTCCCCTTAGCGTTTTGTGTTGTTGTTTCGAGAATGACTGCTCATGGTATTGGTTTATGATCCATTTTAAAAGGAAGATATTGGGGATTGGAACGATGTTGTGATCGTCTTTGATATGAATTATGTTTCACTGTACTATCTTAACACGAATCTTTCTTCAATATACAAAGACTTCATCCATCCCTTAGGTGATCCACGTGGTTGGAACATACCTAAAAAAGTAGGATCGATTTTCATTCTACCTTCTAATGTCAAGCATCCAATTGGTGTACCAAAGAAGTTGAGAATCCCTTCTCATATGAAGTTTAAGAGAGTGTGAAGTGTGGTCGTTGTGGAAGGGTTGGCCACAATCAGAGGTCATGCAAATATCAAATTCCGCAGTAGGAATTTGGTTATTTTTTGAAGCTCAAATTGTTCTATGTTTTGTTTTTCTGTATTAGTGGATACAACATTACTAATATTTGTTTTTTAGTCATATGAACTTTTACTTTTATATAATTTCGTATTTTTCTGTTTTGCTATTATTTTGTGTTTTTGACTTCATCACATTCAATAGTGCATTTTTAATGAACAATATTACGCTTCAGAAATTTGTCTATCATGAATATACATGAGCACATTGCAAAAGTATATTTGGCAGAAGTACAAGTATATTCTTTGTATTTTTGTTGTGAATTATAAAGTTTATAATATGTCTAACATCTTAGATATGACCCACTTTATTGAGAATATGCTTCAATTATATTGTTTAATATACTTAAATTATTCTGTTTTTTGTCTTCATTACATTTCGTCTATATTTAATATGAATATGTTTATTTAGTGATCAATGTTCTTTTAGAAATGTGTATATCATGTATATATTTGAGTATATTGCGAGGTATATTTTGTATATTTTTAATTATATTCTTTATATTTTCATTGTAAGTTCATATATTTGTGTCATAGTATTATTATATTTTTTGCCTTCATAATATTCCGACTATACTTAATATGGAAATATTTATTTAGTGAACAATATTGTATTTTAGAATTGTGTATATAACAAATATTCTTGAGTACATTCCAAAGTATATTTCATATATTTTTCAAATATATTCTTTATTCTTATGATGTTATTTATATAAAGAATATCTTTAGCATATGTTTGTTCCATAGAAGTTGAAATTCATAAATCCCAAATAGATTCATAAAACCGTAATGAGATTCATAACATCAAAATAAGTATGTCCTTAAAATTTAAAAAAACTAGCAGCATAAAAAAAACAATTGCTAGCAGCAACAAAAAATAATATCTAGTCTAGAAGGAATAAAACCAAAACAATAGGAAAGTTTATGTTATCTATATCTGCTAAACAAAGTACGACCAATTGTTGTCATTGTGATGGTAATTATGGTTGTGACAGTAACTTGAATGAAGGTTCACAATCTTCTAGTTCCACTTTCTTCTCTTTTCCTTTTTCCTGAGTTGAACCAAACTTCGTTGTGAAAAGTGACTTCATCAATTTCGAAGGTATGATTTTTCTCCTCCCCTTATGTTCTTCCGAGTTGTTTTCTGTCATTGGAGCAATTCCTTGCACCTGTTTCAAAACAAACTTTAGTATATTAGGCCTAATCTCTTGAATATGTATCTGATTTTTTAAATTTCAATAATTTGTACCTTACATGTTTTGTCCTCGATGTTTTTTTTCATTGTCCTGATGTGTGCTATCAACCTTCCTTTTTTCCTACAATATATACAACTATTCATATTTAAAGCCAATATCATTATAAAGTAATCTATAATTAACAGTTAAGAACGGGTATACATACCTTAATCGCTTCTTTTTCCATCTTTTCTACTTCAAGTAAGAAGTTTTTGCTAAATTCTCTAGAATTCAAACATATACCTTGCACGTTCTAATTTGCAATAAGTAACATCAGTTGGTATAATTAGATGTACCTTAATATGTATAATTAAGTTTCTAATGTTTTGTATAGATTATTAGTATCATACCTCATCTAGTATTTCTGTATGTGTATCTGTAACTCCCCAAACATTTTGCTCCTGTTTCCCCCAATAAAATGAATTGTACAAAAAAAAAAAAAAAATCAAGTTTGTTTGATATTTTCAAATTTAAAGTAAGCTATGGTAAATTTTGGATATACCTCTGCAACGACGCCATCCCCTTCATGTCCTTCTCTGTTCCCTCTATCAACCCCTCCTCCTGTGTATTTCCATACCCTCCCTCATATTCATTATTTTGTTCATCATATTCTTCCTCACTTTCTTGTACTTTTTCATTCTCCGTTTGTATTTTTTAACTTCCTTAGTAAAAATCTCTATTTTCTTATCCATCTCTCCGAACTTTCTCAATACAAAATCACATCACTTAAATTTCTTGATATTTTAAATCCAACTCTTGTAGTTTCTTCATTCTGCCGGTTGCATTCTCCATGTTCGATAATCTGTTTATCATCCTCATCAAGCATTTCATATATTTCAAACTGTAAATAAGGTTAGCAACATATAAATTATGGTTGATGGCATATAAACTTTCAATTATTTATCATAATTGAAATAAATCTTACATCTATTTTGTCGAAGACTTTCCTCACTAGCTCATTCCATTCTAGAAGCACATCAGCCAACCAATTGTTCATTTTTGGTTTTCCATTTGACACGCTTTGACAATAACATATTGAAGGGCCTGAGAGACTAGGGATGCATTCAAAAGCCCATATGACCAAGGCTTGTGGAAATCCAACAAACCGCACTTGCAAAGCATCCGCATTCTTGATCGCATTCTTGACCGCATTCTTGATCGATTGCACTATTGTCATATACACGATACGACCCCATGGATATGTTGGGATTGATGCTCTAAATCTCGTAGGGTCTTATAGTTTGTAAACATTTGTATGAACAAACATTTCTATGATTTATAATATATGATATTTTATTCACTTCTGTCTATAAAATATATAATATTTTAGTTTCACTAACCACAAACCAATAAACTAACATCCAAGGTTATCGTTGTAACTTAAACATGTATGTGGAGACATGTAGATTAAAGGAATGATATATCAAGCAATGGAAGACTACTGAATCAATAAGCACTTAAACTACATTTAATTTGAGTTTTAAGCATGCGGTTCATATGATATTTAAAAGAGGGTTTAAAACACATATTACCTTTGAAGATATCTCCACAAATTCAACTGAAAAACACCAAGTTAGAGTTTGAATCACCGAGAAGACTACCACCAAGATATTCTCTATTTTGCTCAAGCTAGAACGTGTGGTGGAAACACTTAAATCAAGTTGAATTGATGAAGAACTAGTGAGGGAGGTATGTAGAGTTTTCAGGTTATCACTTCAGCAAGTATATCACTGAATTGCTTAATGTTCTTCATGCATGGAGCTTCTATATTTAGGAAGAATTCATGCAAATGTATAGGGTTGCATGAAGAACAACTCCAACTTAAAGATTATTAAATCTAGAAATGGAATTTGGTGATGATCCAACAAAAGTGTTGTGGGTTTTTCCCAAAAGTGGAAAAAACTCATTAACTTGAAATGATTTCAAAAAATCATTTTTTAAAATTAATTCAAAATAATTAATTTAAATAAAACTAATTTTAATTGATTTTTAAAAATATTAATTTAATATTTAAATATTAAATTAATAAAATATTAATATCACCAATGAATCAATTTTATATTTAAATCATAATTTAAATATTAATTGATTTTCTAATTTTATTTAATTTCAATTAAATTAAACGTTTATAATTGTATCATATACAATCAATCGAAAAACTAAAAAATGAATTTGAATATTTCAAATTCATAACCCTAATTTCATGCATCAATACTCAATTTGTTATTCCAATTTAATGAGCTAGTAGAGGTACCTAATGAACCTACAGATCATGAGCTCCAATGATTTGTAATTAATTCGTTAAAACTCTTTAATCGAATTAATTACTATTCGTTAACTATTAAGACATGCCACTATAGCTTGATAGTTGCACTCTCCTCACTGTAGATATATTTCTATCCATATAAATCATAATCAGTAAGTCGATCCTTCACAAGTTGTTCGTATTTACAGCTGGGTCAAAATTACCATTTTACCCCTGTAAATATATCTTATTCCTTAAGTTTTCACTGACCATCTAATGAATAATTCGATTCATAATACTACTTATGAATCATGTCCTTCTCTATCATGAGAAGGCGGGGCCCCGATTGTTCAAGACCTAGAATCAGCACTTAAGAGAACAACCTATCTAGGAGTGAATTCCATCTTGTAGAGCTATGTCCCCAGTTATCCATCTGGTCTTATCCCCAAAATGGAAAGCTTATTGAGCAGTGCTGTTGGACTATTCTCACCCATGCAGATCAAAGGATAATCTTGAATAAATAGGAGTTTATAGCTAACTCAGGATTAAAATCGAGTTATTTTAGGTTACTTAAATATGAAATAGTCAATTTTAACAGTAAACGGTCGTTGTAAAGAAAAGTAACTATTTTGTGGTCTAGTTTATATGCAAACTCATTGCATAGGATGCCCCCACTCACATATCTCTACATGAATGATCTGTGGATCACATTATTTGTACTAGCTATACAAAATGGGCCGCATCCAATAGTGTTATCAGGATGAGATACCCAATTTCATCTATATACTTATAGACCATTTAGGCCATATACTATTAACTTGATCCTATTTATGTCACCACATAAAGTTAAAATATTCATACTATAGCCATGGATATGTTTAGTTGGAATTTCATAACATAATGCAAAATCAACAACTTTATTGAATAAGACACTTAATAATTTTTTATTGATAAATAGAATGTTTAACATAAAATTTATGAACTGCAAGTTTTAGGACATTCCCAACATGGATCATTTTTAAGTGATAACTTAAATGGTCTATAATATATGGATAAGGTTGGGTACCTTATTCTAGTGACACTACGAGTATGACCCGCTTTGTAGGTGTTACAAATGTTGTAAAAGGCTACAAATGATCTGATCCTGATCATTCGTGTATTAGATATGCAACCAAGGATATTCTATACAAAGGAGTTTGTATAAGATTGAACCACGAAATGTTTAGTCTCTTTATATAACGTCATTCATAATTGAAACTTTCATTTCACTAGGATGATCATAGGTAACATGCCTTAATCCTGTGTGAGTTGTCAACTCTTGCCTCTGAGGGCGGTCCTTTAATTTGCATGGGTGAGTGTAGCCAGATCGCTGACTCAACAAGCCTACCATTTTGGGGATTCGTCTGATTAAGGAGCTAGAAACTCAGCTACAGAAGATGGAATTCACTCCTTCCCTGAAGCAGGGGTAAGTAGATAAAATGCTCCCTCAAGGGCTGATTCCGGGTCTTGAACAATGCGGCACCACACTCTCTCTTGGCTCGAGAGGGGTTTAATCATAGTGAGACTATGATCTATTGTTCATTAGAGGAATCAGTGGTACTTAAGAAGTTAGATGTAACTACAGGAAAAAACGGTAATTTGGCCCAGCTATACTTGTACTGTTGATTAGTTATATCCAATAGACACAAAAATATATCTATAGTGCGAAGAGTGTAGTTGTCGGTCTTTAGTAGAGTGCCTGGTAGTTAACGGATGGTGGATAATGTGATTAAAGAGTTTAATCAGTTATTCACGTACTGTTGGAGCTTCAAGCTACAGGTCCATGAGGTTCCCTTGGTAATTCAATGATTTAAGTTGAGAATCAGTTTTTGGGTTAATTTTAAATGTTCAAATTAATAAGAGGGAATTTGATTATATATGATATAATTAAATTAATTCAATTATATATGATATAATCGATATAATGTATTTGATACATTACTCTTTAATTGGAGGAAAAAATATTTGAATATGATTCATTATATTTTCTATGAATAAGATTCATAATTATTAAATTTAATATGAATATGATTTATATTAAATTCCATAAAATAGAGAAAAAGAACTATGGTTTATATATTGTATATGATGCAATATTAAAACTATAGGTTATAAATATAATATGATAAATTAGTTATCATATTTATTTATATTTATTAATTATTTGATAATTAACTCTTTTTTCTCCATAACCATCCTTAGTGGGGAGTTATTCAGTTATGTGGCAAAATGGGATAAATGAAAATTGGTTTTTAATTATTCCGTGTGATCAGAATTCACTATCGAGTAAGTGATTGAGTAACTACACGATAACCTTGAGAGCCTATGTGATAGACTCATTTCATTAAACGATCAACAGACTTTGATATATGATAGCCTTCCTTCTACTCGATCGTCTTCCTCCTCCAACTCCAAACTTCCCTCTAACCAAAATTAGTCAGAGCCCACCACTACTGGATTCTCACACTGAGAATACCAAGGTCATCAAGTGGTAGACCTGTTTGGTTCGAGTTTACTCGTTGCTATTTACTACTGTTCGAGGGAGTTCATGACTTGTTCGATGCGTTCGTGAACAAATATGATTGTGGGATTAGCTTGAAGAACGGTTCTTCAAAGGTATAAACTCTAAACTTTGTTTTTATTTCAAAAGCATGTTGTAATTTAAGTTTAATGCATAATCTGTTCTTGTATAACTGTAAATGTATGCGTTCAATCGAAATGGATTTGGATGATCCGCTTCCGCTTAAAGGTTCTTTGTAAATAGAATTCCCTTAGGATATTGATCAAATTGTGTCTCATCATCTAACATCCTAATATGATCTGGATCCACTCCAATGGTAACTTGTTCTCCAAGAAGGAAGTTTGATAAGAATTATAGTTTGGCAAGTCTCACTCGGTCCTTTTTTTTTCACTAAATATTTTTCCAAGAACATGTTCAATAAAGTTGATTTTTGTATTATTTTTGGTTGTCAAAATATTTTTTCAAAACCTCTCGCTAATAAAATAATAGCAAACCAGTTCAAAATAGGTGAACCAGGCCTTGAACTGCATGAATCGAACCACCCAGCACCTGAACCACCCACAAACTGTTCGAACCAAGCGAACCAGACGCAATCTAGATGAATCTCGAACCGAACCGCGTGCGAACCAAAAATATTTCCCTCTTGAAACATTGCAACACTGTGACCTAGCATTACAATGCTACAAAAAAAATTTCCATTCGACGTTCACCGCGTTGCAATGCTACTGTACAGTAGCCACTATATAGTAGCGAATTCCATCGATCCTCCTCTGAATTGGGCTCGTTTTCTCTAGAGAATCACCGGAATGATCACGAACAACTCAAAACTCTCAAATTACAGACTCCATCGAAATTTATGAGCAAAAAGAAAGGACCCTTACAAACCAATTTATAAAATAAAGTAATAAATCTAAAAGGTCCAATCCCTAAACATCCAAAATTGCAAACCATTCACATTCAATACAATTCATCAATATGAACAATATTACAGAATGCAACCTAGAAAATCTATAAAAGCAATTCTGAAAATTTAAAAAAATTGGGACAAAAAATTACGCTCTAATACTAATTGAAGGAATGGTGAAGTTCCGTAGCGGAAGCGGGATCGTTCCCAATTTTCGATATTTCACAGAAACATAAAATTATAGAACAACAATTATGCATCATCACAAGAAATTTTATAGCATGCAGCAAAGAAAGAATAGGTTTAGGGTTTCAAGAAAGCTTACCTTTGAAGAACCGTTCTTCACGTAATTCTTCTTTAAAAAATGTCATGAACCTCCAATGAATTTCTATCTCTAAAAATACAGCAAACCAAAGGGACACCACCAAGCGGAGCCTTCTATATTCTCTTTTGGGTAGAGAATCCTTAAGAGTGTGTGGGCTCTGAGTTTTGGGAGACGAAATTTGAGAGAAAAATAGTTCTTGGGAGAATTTTTGCAGATCAATCAAGATCATAGTGCACCCCACTACTCACTATTGATTCTTGTGAAGAAGAAGAAAAATTCCATAACCACTCCCATTATCAAGTTTTTTATCGATTCATCTAATCAACTATCTCAAGAGTTGAGAGTGCCTCGACGTAGTGGGAGGGTTGTGCAACAGCCTGACCGATACATGGGTTTAACTGAAACTCAAGTCATCATACCCGATGATGGTTTAGAGGATCCATTAACTTTTAAACAAGCAATGGCAGATGTGGATAAGAACCAGTGGATTAAAGCCATAGATCTTGAAATGGAGTCAATGTGCTTCAATCAGTCTGGGATCTTGTAGACCAACCAGAAGGGGTAAAAATCCATCGGTTGTAAATAGATCTACAAGAGAAAAAGAGACCAAGCTTGATAGGTATAAACCTATAAAACTAGGCCTATGGCAAAATGGTTTATCTAAAATAGGGGGGCAGACTATGAAGAAACCTTCTCTCTGGTTGCCATGATAAAGTCTATTAGAATACTCTTATCTATTTATGCATTTTATGATTATGAAATATGGCAAATGGATATCAAGACAACCTTCCTAAATGGCTATCTTGAAGAGAGAATCTATATGTCTCAACCAGAAGGATTTATTGAATGGGGTTAAGAGCAAAAGATTTGCAAGCTTAATCAATCCATTTATGGATTGAAACAAGTGTTTCGATTCTGGAATATAAGATTTGACAGTGTGATAAAATCTTATGGCTTTGAACAAAATGTTGACGAACGTTGTGTTTATAAGAAAATCATTAACAAGAATGTGGCCTTTCTAGTTATGTATGTTGATAATATTCTACTCATAGGAAATGCAGTAGAATTTCTGGCTGACGTCAAGAGATGGCTTGCTACACAAAATTACAAATGAAAGATTTAGGTGAAGCACAGTATGTTCTTGGGATCCAAATAGTTCAAAACCAAAAGAATAGAACTTTAGTGTTATCTCAGGCATCTTATATAGACAAGATGTTGTCTTGATATAAAATGCAAAATTCCAAGAAATGATTGTTGCCTTTCAGACATGGAATTCATCTATCTAAGGAACAAAGTCCTAAGACACCTCAAGAAGTTGAGGTTATGAAACAAATTCCATTTGCATCAGCAGTAGGGAGCTTAATGTATGCCATGTTGTGTATTCGTCCTGACATATGCTATGCAGTTAGAATTGTCAGCAAATTTCAGTCCAATCCTGGATATGATCATTGGACTACCATTAAGAACATCCTCAAGTATCTTCAGAAAACAAGGAATTATATGCTCATGTATGGTGCTAAGGATCTGATCCTTACTAGATACACTGATTCTGGCTTCCAGACCAATATTGATTCAAGAAAATCAACTTCGAGGTCAGTATTCACTCTGAATGGAGAAGAAGTAGTATAGAGAAGTATCAAGCCAAGTTGTATTGCTGACTCCACAATGTGGATAATGAACAGTATGGCTTAGAAAGTTCCTGGATGATTTGGAAGTAGTCCAAATATGCACCTGTTGGTCACTTTATAATGTGATAACAGTGGAGCAATTGCAAACTCAAAGGAATCTAAAAGCCATAAACGTGGAAAGCACATTGAATGAAAATACCATCTCATTAGGGAGATTGTACACAGAGGAGACGTGATTGTCACGCAGATAGCCTCACAAGACAACTTAGTTGAGACTCTTTCGGCTAAAGTGTTCGAGGGCCACCTAGTGAGACTAGGAGTGTGAAGGAAATTAGACATGAGGATTTTCATAAGCAGTGGAATGATCATTCCAAATTCCATTCGAAATTGAACACTAACAATTACAGTCACAAAACGAAAACTTACAAGTCATGCACAATACAAAATTACAGCATGCTTTACAATGAGATCAAGGGATAACGAATAAATACCTTTGAAGACTCGTGTTTCAATCTCCCTCGATTATAAACGCTCGTTCAGTCTCTAAGACAACAGCACATGAACGCTCGAACACAACGACCACAACACAACATGATCAACAACAACCACCACACGAACACCGTGAACACACAATGAACGACCTCCAAAACCTCGAACTCAGTCGAGTTGAGTGAGGATACCACCACAAGTGTTACCTTGGTATTCTCGGTGTGAGAATCCAAAAGTGTGGGCTCTGTGTGGACTTGGTTAGAGGAAGAGACCGGAGGAATTAAAATCGTGTAAATGATTAAGCAAGTGGGAGATGAGAAGTATCTATCATATAGATGAATGTTCAATCGTGTAAACAAAGGCAATCTATCGTATAGTGTGAAACCCCGAACCTAATCTATGTAACTTGAGTAAAGCTTAAATAGTTAAGTAACTTAGAAGGAAATCAATGAAGAGGCGAACGCCTTATGTATTTAAAAGTAAATCTTAAGGACTGAACTTGAAGCTTGGGTTAAGTAAAGTGGTAAGTAATAAAAACTTGATCGAGTGTCGGAGCATGCGGCCAACCATTGAGACTAACCAAAGCCATGAGGGACGTATGAAAAATGGCTAGGCGGACATAGGGGTATGTTGTACGCTTGATATAGTTGGCCAAATTTGTAGAGGTTATAAGGGGTTAGGTGTGGAAGCCAAGGATAACCATGTGTTAAGCTTGTGAGGTAGGGACGCATGCACGGGGATGGCAAGAAGTGCATGAGCAAGCAGCAAGGAAGATCATTTAGGGATGGGATAGATGCAAGTAAGAATGCATGCAATCGTGGGCGCTATGCGTTGAAGGGTTGTGCACGCAGACGATCGTGTAGCTATATGCAGTGCTAAACGATGCGCTAGACGATGGCACTACACGATAGACGATGGCGTTACATGATAAGTATAAGCACTAGAAGATAACACTAGACGATAGTGATAAACGATGGGTTTGGGCGTTGGACGATAGACACAAGTGCTAAACGATAGGTGTTAGACACACCCCTCCCAAACTACTCTCTGAGCCTAGGAAAGGACGTGACTGCAGTAGTATCAACCCTTTTGCTGACACTTACTGTTTAATAATTCTTGCGGAAATAACTCTAATACCAATCATGCAACCTTATACACAGTAGATGCCTCTATGGCTAAAAACATTAAGTGTTAAACACAAAAAATTTAGAGAGATTACACTACTAGTTTCATAAGTCTTGATGCCCAAAACCTTAGTCCCTATATGAGCAACTGTAACATGTATACAATATTTACAGTAACCACCTAACAGACGAGTTACAATAACTTTTGTCTTTGAGTGGCTGAGCAAATGCAGAGCTACCTCCTGAGGATTTGACCACTACCTGGGAGAAAGGAAAACATTTGAAAATGGGGTGAGCTTGCTAGCCCAGTGAGTGACTTAATAAAGAAAACTGATTCTCATGCAAAAGTCCCAATAAAGAGATTAAACTAAAATATAAATTTCTACAGTAACCTTGTACTACAGTATAAACATTTTCCAAGCATAAAGCATATAAAATTTTTTTCATCATAAAACATTAAAATGTTCCTTAGTTGAGAATAACCCTGCTACAGTTAAATCCCAACGTCAACTGCTAGTCAAGAGAGAACGTTTTTGCTCAATCTTTGACTTTAAACTACCTATGTGCACGTGGCCATAACTAAGTATCATCATACCTTAGGTACTTTTGCTCAGATACCTTCTCAAAACTTGTCCCTCAGTATCGAGCTGCTCGGATACCTTCTCAAATGTCCCTCGGTATCAAGTTTGAAGTAAAACTAGTCATATAATGACTTTCTCTTTAAAGCATGTAAAGCATAAAACATAGAAAACGTGTCTTTAAAGATACTAATGCATGCTTTGTGTAATTAAACACACATAAATAATTTTTCAATAAACTTTCATACATGGCATTTAAAACATAACATGCAATTAAAACATAACTCATGGTTTGCTTGGAATTTACTTTGTAAAACTAGCTAGTATGAGAATAATCTTTCTTTAAAACATGGTTTCTTTAAAACATTATAAATATTTAGTCACTCACAACTTTTAGAATTATTCCTCAATGGTCGATATGCTTCTATTACTGGTGTCAATCCTGTGGACATAAAAGCATATATTAGCTACTAGCATAGGTCTCCCTTTTGAGACTAACCCTTAAGTAAGCTTTGTGTTTAGCCTTCCTCCTGAAGACTTTCACAATAACACACCTTGCTGTAGGTTTAGACACTTAGGAATTTCTTTGAGATTTGGCTCATGCAAAGCTTCCAACCGCTCTTCACAAACGCACCATCACTTATGCAACCAACACTTTTCTCTCTAAGTGTTCTTATAGCTGCATATGATCATCCACAAGGCTACTTATGCATCCAAGACTCCACTGCAAGCTATCCTCAGCCTACACAGCAGGTCTAACACACGAGAAAACTCAGCCCTTGGTTTGTCCAAGTGTTTCCTTCTAGCTGTCAGCTTATTCAACTCAAGCAGCTGCTTGTTCATAAAATTCTAGATTCATCTTACAAAATTAATAACTCTAATTCTAGAGCTCATCTCAAGAAATTTCCTTTTACAAAATTCTTAAGAATCGTCTTAGGAACCTTACCTCAAAATTTCAGCTCCAAAATCCTCATGGTCTATCCTAGAGAATCAATTCCTTAATTATGGCTCGGATTCACTTGAGAACATAACCTCTGATCCTTTTTCTCCTTCTCCGGCCTTAATCCGATGAGGACTTCTTCCAGAAGTTCATCTTTGAAAGTAGACTCTCAGAGATTTCCAACGACACCAAGAACTCTAAATTTTTCATGGAGGAATTGATCAAACTTATCGTTTGAAGTTCAACCTCTCCTTTTTATACTGCTTTCCACCGTTTCTCATTAAAGCATAACGTGACACTTCATTTTTCATGGAGTTAAATCCGGTGCTAAGGACATCCGGTGTTTTTAATCAGTGATTAATGTCGATCAATACAAATCCAATCATTTAGCTCATTGCCCCATCGTTTAGCTCATCGTTTAGTAACTTCACGCTGATGCTTGTCATTCGATGATCTCATCCAACGCATAGCACACTGATGCCCATCGTGTAGCGCTGACGCCCATCATTTAGCGCAGCACGGCTATCGTTTAGCGCCCACGCCCATCACGTAGCATCATTGTCCAGCGTCATCGTCTAGCTCTGATGTCGATCGTGTAGTGCCAACTCCCCATCGCTTAATGATATTGTCCAACGCAAAGCGCTATCGTTTAGCGCGACTCTTTGCATCGTCTAGCATCGCACTTTGCCGCACGATCGCCTACCGCATCGCTTAGCTCCCCGCATTTGCTACATAATCGCCTACCTCATCGCCTAACGTCGCTCATTTGCTAGATGATCACATACCTCATCGTGTAACGCCACTCATTTGCTACACGATCGTCCAGCGTGCGCAACTCCAACGCTCAGCACCCATGTCCGCGTAAACTTTATGCTGCCGCATGCTTTGCTAACCTCTCAAGACTTTGGCTGCCACATGCTTTCCTACGTATAGCTTTTCTCTTGGCCATACCTTAGCTTCCTCCTATGCCCAAATAACCTCTCAAATGAGCAAGGCCAATGCATGGCACAATACTTAGCCAATTTTCTAGCCTCCAACATATGGGTTATACTTAGCCAATTTTTCAAGCTTTACTCAAGAGTCAAGCTTTTAAATTCAAAATTTTCTTCTAACTTTTCACCCTTTTCTCTACAATTACACATTAATTTTTATATCAACCTACTCACCACATTGGGCTCAGTAGGGAACATACACAAGTAGAGAAATTAGGGCTCAGGGTTCACAGGCGCTACACAATAAGCGAACGCGCTAGACGATGGGCACGATGTGTTAGACAATGGGGTCAGCGATACACGATGAGTGACAGTGAGAGATACGCGATGAGCGACAGCGAGATCATTAGGTGATAAGTGACAAAAATAGATCACTAGACGATGGGGCTATGCGATGGGGCGTAAGCACTATATGATTGAGCTATGCGTTAGACAATGAGTGACAGCGAGAGGGTTGGATGATAAGCAACAGCAAGAGATTACTAGACGATGAGTTATGCGATGAGCGTAAGAGCTACATGATGAGCTGAACGATAGGTCAAGCCATGATGGGCACATGGTGAAGTGTCTATGCATTGATGAGATTTGCGGTAGATAAGGCTTATGAGGTCAGATTACGTTGGTCTTGGGCAAGAGACTAAGGACGTTGGCAAGCAACAAGGACATGCTAGCATTAGTCATAAGGTATGCATTAGCAAGAGACGAAGCAATGGTAAGAAATACTATGAGGCATTGAGTGAGACCTAATTTGACCCAAGGGTTGGTATTCGTTGGTGACGTGCTATGTGCCAAGGACATCTGAGGCCATGTGGGCGCATCAGAAAAGGCTAGAGCGAGCAGTATGCGCTGGAAGATTATGATGGTCATAGGCCTAGTTGAACGCATGTGCCAAGGGTAAGCCATGCGAGAGAAGAGAGGTATGTGGCCAAGGAAGGACTTGCGATGCCTTGAGGGTTAGGGTGGCATAAGTGATGCGTTGATAAGAGAGTTATGGGCTGATAATGGCTAAAGTCGTGCGGCCAAACAAGCATACAACCAAGTTAACTAATGTAAGCACTGATGAAGGAGAATTTGGAGAGCAAGTTGGAAGTACCAGCTCATCCAGACATGTGGCAAACTAGGAAAGTCGGGGATCTCATCCAATTGAGGTGGACAATCGAGGAGGCATGCAAAGGAGGACATGTGCGTTGGCTAAGGGAAAAGAAGACACTTCAGTGTCGTTGTGGCAAAGAGTTGCATTGGCAACATGAAGAGAAAACGTCTAGTCATGCAGACAAGTTGGAGATGTCGAGCTGGGGGAGAGGGAGGAGGACTTTGGATGCCTATAAACAGGAGGCTTGGGATGAAGGACTCTCACAACTCACTCAGGCCATTTGAATGAAATCGAAGCGAAAATACTCAGAAAGGAGAGTAGTGAAGGTTACCAGGCTGCCATTGCGTTTGGGATTCTGTAGAAAAGGGAACTTGCGTTGGAAGGAAAAGGGTCCAGCTAAACACATAGGCTGTTGCCCAGCAGCCTTGTCACGCGTTCTCGCCAGCCTAGCGTATGCACCCTACTAGACGCATAATCGGACGGACACACGCCAGCACGAGCACATGCCTACGCGCGCCGCATCTCCCATGCGATCAGTCAGGCGCACGCCCAGACATTCAGTGTTGTCTATGTAAGAGCTACCACCCAGCGTGTCCCCTTGCCCACCTGCACACACAGACGCGTCCACTTGCTACCCAGCGCCTCCCAACTTGTCAAAATAACCTCCAAAAAGCTATTTTGGAATAGCTCAGCCTATTTTTGGGTTATTTTAAGTGGGTAAGCTGGTTATTATGATTTTCAAGGTTATTTGTGAATAAATTAAGATTGTTGAAGAAATAATGAATTAACTTGAAATTCTTGGAAAAAGGAAGAATCCAAGGAACGAGGCAAGAAGCTGCCTAAAAGAATTCCCAAAGAACAGAACAGAAGGAACTGTGAGTAGATAGGTTATTTGTGAATAAATTAAGATTGTTGAAGAAATAATGAATTAACTTGAAATTCTTGGAAAAAGGAAGAATCCAAGGAACGGGGCAAGGAGCTGCCTAAAAGAATTTCCAAAGAACAGAACAGAAGGAACTGTGAGCGATTATTCTACTTTTTGTATGATTGATTTCTATGTATATATGTGTGCTTATATATATAGGTTATATTTGAAATATTGGCATGATCGGAAAATGTGTTTCGTCTGGATTTGAATTTTGTTGTGTTGTTGTCATAATATGTATGTAATTGCATTGGGAAACGGGATTTGTACCCGGGATATTGTTAGCATGCTTTGTGGACGCTTGAATGGGATTGTCAGGATATCTAGCTGGGATTGTCAGCGTACCCAAACATGTCTAGCAGGAATTATCGACATGTGCACATTCGGCGGGTTATAGGGTGCTGAGATTGATTCCACATCGGTCATTGCAGGTTATTCATGGAGAATATCCAGGGGTGGGATTACATGATCATGCCAAGGATATCCAGCTGAAGGTTGGGGAGGTTACATAAATTTTATGTGATTCATGTTTGTTTATGGAATTGTTTTCCCCAAAAATGAATTTCTAAAGTCAAAGTTTGATTTCTTATAAAGGCACCACTCACTGAGTTTATAGCTTACGTTTTCCATGTTTTGTTTCTTTCCCTTCCCTAGGTAGCAGAATCGGATTGTTTGGGAAAGCCATCTGAGGTCTGAATTAATATTATCTCACAAGGCGGGACTCGGATCATGTTAATTGGAGGTCATTAGGATAGTTTGGTTAAAGCATGTAAAAAAATATATTTAATTACTATAATCATTGATGAGGTATAATAGCCTAGCTTTTAAATTGATGAAGTCTGACAGTTGATATCACAAAAAGGTGGTGTTGGCTGTCTTCACATCCTTTTTCATTCTGGGTGGTAAGGCTCGGGAGGGGATATAACATATAGAGAATGCTCTGCGATCGTTTAGCTACGACTAACTAAGTGAACTATCGTATAATAACACTCCACGATCATTTCGTCTCTCTTTCAGCTATCGTTTAGTGAAAACCAATTCACTTGACAGAAATTCCGTGAGTTCTTTTCAAGAATAGCAACTCTCCTAAATTTAGGAAAACATTTTTTCTTTTATCTCATGGTTACCATAAAACCACCAATAACCTCTCACTCAATTGGTTATTAGAGAAAATGAGATAATTATCCAATAATTAATATTATTATAAATATATATGTTAACCAACTTACCATATTATATTTATAACCTATAGTTTTAATATTTCATCTCATGAAACATATAAACCATAGTTCTTTTTCTATTTTATGGTA
This sequence comes from Benincasa hispida, assembly GCF_027475165.1. Lineage (NCBI taxonomy): Eukaryota > Viridiplantae > Streptophyta > Magnoliopsida > Cucurbitales > Cucurbitaceae > Benincasa > Benincasa hispida. The sequence goes on along the minus strand of NC_143481.1, from coordinate 58,187,569 downwards.
TTTAATGTAAATCTCATTTACATTAATCCTCCACTTGATGTATCTCATACATAACATCGATCATATCATATATAATCGAATTTTCTCTTGTCAATTTGAACATTTCAAATCAACACCAAGAACTGATTCTCAACTTGAATCCATTGAGCTACCAAGGGGACCTTATGGACCTGTAGCTTAAAGCTCCAATGGTACATGAATAACTAATTAAACTCAATAATCACGAGATCCACCATCCTTAACTGCCAGACACTCCAACTGATTCTCAACTTGAATTCATTGAGCTACCAAGGGGACCTTATGGACATGTACTCTCTTTACTACAGATATATTTTGTGTCCATATTAACCAATCAACAATGCGATAAACCTTCATAGATCACTCGTAAGTACAGTTAGGCCGATAACCATTATGGCCCTATAGTTACATCTAACTTCTAAAGTACCACTGATTCCTCTAATGAACATAAGTCATAGTCCTACTATGACCGAGTCCTCTCTTTCAAAGAGAAGTTGTGGCCACTTTGGTCAAGACACAGAATAAGCCCTTAAGGGAGCAATCTATCTACTTACTCCTGTTTCAGGGAAGGAATGAATTCCATTTTGTGTAACTAAGTTCCTAACTACTAAAACAGACAAATCCCCAAAAAGAAGGCATGTTGAGTTGACAATCTGGCCACTCTCACCTATACTAATCAAATGACCGCCATCAAAGGTAGGAGTTCTCAAAACACTCAGGATTAAGGTCATGTCACCTATGGTCGTTTAAGTGATGTAAGTCCCAAGTATCAACGGTGTTATATAAAGAGACTATTCATCTTGTGGTCCGATCTTATACAAACTCTTTATATAAGACACCCTCGCTCGCATGTCTCCACATGGGTTAGGATCAACCATCTATAGTAGTTCACAAAACTTGTAAACCTCTACAAAGCGGGTTGCATCAGTAGTGTCACCAGGATCTGGTATCTCTTCTTAATCCTTATACTACATACCTTTTTAGGTTATCACTTAAGGCATGATCCACTTGTATATCTCATATACATACTTAAGTTTACATGCAATAACCATGGAGCTTTGTTTATTGGATATGAGTAAATTTCAAATAAAATAACTCTTATTTTATCTGTAACAATGTGTACAGTTTACAAACTATGAGATTCCGGGAGAATTAGGACACCAATCCCAATAGAGGGCGAAATAGATAGAACTAAGGAAAATGGGAAAGATAATGGGTATTTGATGCCCTAGTATATTGTATTTATTCTTTTTGTTTTCTCTCATTAAACTCAACATTTATCCACTGGAGTTTTATTCCATGTGGGATTATGTTGGGTTGTATGTACTAAAACTCGCAGTTTGTAGAGTTAAACATTTTTTATTATCAATAAAGATATTATTTAACATTTCTTCAATAAAGTTATTATTGAATTTGTAAATTGCACTTGTAAAGACTAAATCCAATAAACTAAGATCCATGACTATTATATGAATACTTGAACTTTATGTGGAGACATAAAAGTGGATCGGGTTCGAGTAAATAGTCAAAATGATCTATAGTATACCAGTGAGGTTGGGTGTCTTATTCTGGTAACACTATCAGATGTGGCCCACTCTATAGTTGTTACAATTTGTTGTAAGATGCTACAAATGAAGTGATCCTGATTCGTTCATGTATTGACATGAGGAGTGGAGAAGTACTTTATTCATTAATTTTGGCAGAAACTAAAGCATGCTTTTGCAGAAATAAATGGGTTTCAACTCATACCTTTGTAGAACATTTGAAATCTCGATTTCCAGCTGCAAATCTCTCTGAATCTTATTGTAGACCACCCCAAGATCTTCCCTACTATTCTATTGGTGCTCTAGATTGAGTTGTGGGACTCAAAATAAGCTTGAATTAAAGGAATTAGGAGTCCAGCAGTAACCTACCTTGAAGAACACCTTCTTCAACCGAACTTTTCAAAAAAATTCTATCGATTGCATTGTCTCAAATTCACTCAAATCTCTTCAATGTATTCCAGACCATCATGCAAGGAATATAACTGCATGAGATGAAGCTCATGCTTGGTATAATTGAAGCCAAAAGAAGATGGGTTATGGATGAGCTACTTGAAGAAGGTAATGGAAAATCTCAATTTCCATTTTGTGTATTTTTCTTCTTTTTCAACTTTTCAAAAATTGATTTCATAAATCAATTTATTTTCTAAAATTGAAAATATTATTAATTTTATAAAATTAATTTCATAAATTAATTTATCTAATAAAATTAATAAATAATTATTTAAATAATTTAAATAATTCTAATTAATTTAATATCAAATATTAAATTAATTTTACACAATTTCACCTTCATATATTTAAGTCATACTTAAATATTAATTCTCCAGCTCTGTTTAATTCTAATTTGAACGTTTTAAATTAACTTATCACGCTACTCTAGAGCTAATCCATTTCCGAGCTAGTAGGGGGATCTCGTGGACCTACAGATCATGGGCTCCAACGATCCGAGATTAATCGGCTAAACTCACTAGACCGAACTAACCCCCATTCATTAACTAATGGGTCACTCCACTAAAACCCATAGTTGAACTCCCCTCACTGTAGATATATTATGTCCACTCGATATAACCATGATTAGTAAGTTAGCTCTTCACAAGTTGTTCGTAATAACGGCTGGGTCGAATCTCTGTTTTACCCCCGAAATTACCTCTTGTTTCTTAAGTTCCACTGATCCTCTAATGAATAATTGTTTTGTGATCCAATAATAAAACCGAGTCCCTCTCGGGCCAATGAGAGGGTGGGGTCCCTTGTTCAAGATCCAGAATCAGCACTTAAGGGAACAACCTCTCTATTATCCCTAATAGCGGGTAGGAGTGAATTCCATCTTACACCCTATGTCCCCAACTATCTATCTGGTCTTACTCCTGAAATGATAGGTTATTGAGTCGGCGCTGTTGAGCCAACCCTCACCTATGCAAATCTAAGAATAATCCTGAATAAACAGGAATTCATAGTTAGCTCAGGATTAAGGTCAAGTTACCTATTTTGAAATAGTCAGTCTTAAACAGTAAACAGCGTTATAAAGTACGAGTGACTGATTTCGTGGTCCGATCTTGTACAAACCCTTTTGCACAAGGACACCCCCACTCCTCATGTCATAACATGAACGAATTAAGAATACTTCGTCTGTAGTACTTTACAACTCTTTGTAACAACTACAGGGCAGGGCGCATCTAATAGTGTTACCAGAATAAGACACCTAACCTTATTCATATACTATAGATCATTTTGACTATTTACTCGAACCTGATCCACTTTTCTGTCTTCACATAAAGTTCAAGTACTCATGTAATAGCCAAGGAACTTTTAGGTTTATTGGATTTCTAATAAGCAAAACATCCATTTAATAACCTCTTGTTGAATTTTCAGAATAAGTTCTATTGTTTACAAACCACGAGTTTTAGGACATAAAACCCAACAACCCTACCCTCTCATTGGCTCGAAAGGGATCCGATTTAATGAATGGATCACAAACTAATTGTTCATTAGAGGATCAAAGGAACTTATGGAGCAAGATGTAATTTCAGGGGTAAAACAGCATTTGACCCAGCCATTATTACGAACAACCTGTGAATGGTCGACTTATTGATTATGGTTAAATCAAGTGGACACAAATATATTTACAGTGAGGAGAGTGCAACTATCGAGATATAGTGGTGTGACTTGATAGTTAATGAATATTGATTAATTCGGTCTAAAGAGTTTTAGCCAATTAATCTCAAATTGTTGGAACTCATTATCTGTAGGTCCATAAGGTCCCTTTACTAGCTCGTAAAATATGAACACCTTGAACTAGTAAATGGAATGATTTTGGAATGATATCAGTTTGAAGTGTTCAAATTGAATAACAATTTGAAATGTTCAAATTGAATTTAGGATTTGAATTTGAATAGTACAAATTCAAATTAGGGTTTGTATAATTATATTTGATATAATTAATTAACGTTTAATTTATCAAAATTAAACGAAATTGGAAAGTTTATAATATTTAAATATTAATTACATGAATAAGATTTATGTTTAAAATTAGGTGTGTGATTAATTTAATAATTGATATTAAATTATTTAATTAATTAATTTTTTTAATTAATTAAAATCAAATTAATTTTCAAATTTAATTCAATCTGAGAAATTGAATTCTAAAATTTTAATTTAAATTAATTTTGAATTAATTGAAATTAATTTTCAATTTGTATTTGAAAATTGAAATTTTCCACTTAGTGGAAAAAATCCAAATGTTTCACCAAGTAGGTGGAACTTTACAATTCACACATCTATCCCACACAATCTTCAAGTTGGAGGTGTCTTTGACTGAATTCAGATGCCAACATGAAGAAGAATAATAAAAACGTTCCAATTTTTCTGATAGAGGGTTAAAGTTGCTAGAAAATTGTTTCTGCTAAAAATTTCCTCTTCACCTGAAAATCCATTCTATTCCCTTCACAAATTCACTTCAATCTTGAGTTCCACTACTCAAATTCAAAGCTGAGAATAGTAGAGAAAAGATCTCTTAATAGTCCACGACTTCAATTGGAGAAGTTTGCAGCTCAAATACGTGTTTGAAGAGGATCTTCAAAGGTATGTGTTGAAACCTTCTTAATTACTTATGAACATGCTTATTTTGATGTCAAAATTAAGGAATTAGTATGCTTAATAATCCTTTCTTCTGCTGCTTGTTTTTGTATTCCAACATGAGGGAGAAGTCTAGGTGCGTCTAGCAATGTTGATTTATGTTGCATCTGGTACATCTGTTATTTGGGAGAGAATTCAAGTCAAGGCGGAGGTTTGTTGGAACGTCTTGAATTTGTTTGTTAGCTCTTTGAATAACCAAGGTGGAGATTTATTGGAATGTCTTGAATTACATTATAGGGTTTAGAGTAATGTGCTATATAAACTCTCTAACCCGAGGCACCATTTGGTGTATTCAAAAAACATTATCTCTAATAATATTGTTCTCCCTCTACCATGTGAACGTAGCTAACACACCGTTAGTGAACTACATATATCCGTATGTTTATTTTTTTTTTTACATTTTTTTGTATTCTTTAATTATCAATTACGTAACAAAGATGAAGAACGTTGTCGCTAAAAGAGATGGGAAGATGGAATCGTGGTTTGCATGAAGGTGGGGCAGCTAAAAGTTGAAAGTGAGAAACCCTTAATTTTACCTATATGTGCATCAATTTATTTTATTTTAATAGATATTTTAATTATTTAGATTGTCGTTTTAAACAAATTATTTTCCTAGATTATCCAATAACGTAGCATTCACTTTGAATGTCGTGGGTTACATTCGGGGGAGCTAGAGAAAATCAGTAGTTTTTCTTGGTTTATTGGTTGAAGCATGCATGAATATATCCAACCAACAAGTTGTTTTTGACATTTTTTTATTATTTAACTTTAAATAATTAATTGCTAATACATAAATATTATTAAAAAGAACTATATATATATATATATATATAGTTCATTTTATCTAAGGAATTTAGAGTTCCATGCCTTGAAAATTTACGTTGTAGGTTAACTTTTTCTGTAAATAATTTAAATTCATCTTAAATGATCTATTGGTATAAAATGATAGCGGAGAAATTGTATAAAGCACCCATAGACTTTCAAATTGATCACTTATCCCTATATAGGTTTTTAGTGGTTGCAATCAATCCCTTTTGTTAAATTAATTTTTATTTGTAAATAACTCGGTTAAACTATAACATTTCTTACCATAATTTGTATCTTTCTTAAGTATAATGGTCGAATTCTTAACTAAATTTTAAAAATAAATACAAGTTTTTAAAAGTTACTTTTTTTAGTTTTCAAATTTTGGTTTGGTTTTTTAAACTATTGGTAAAAAATAGATAAAGAAAATTTGGAGGTAGAAGTAGTGTCTATAGGCTTAATTTTAAAAAACAAAAATTTAAAAATCAAATTGTTAAAACAAGATCTAAAAAAATTGTTTTTTTTAAAAAAATTTAAACAAGAATTTAACTTTTCATTTAAAAAATGTGCAAATAATAATGAAGAAATTTGGAGAAAATAAGTATAAATTTTAGAAATTTAAAACTAAAAATGAAATCATTATCAAATAAGGTCCCAACTTTGAATTTCGTGTGGAATAAGAATGTGAATTTTAAAAACTAGCGTATAAGTAAATGACTCATTAGACACAACTAAAAATTTAGAAATCTATTAAATACAAAATTAAAAGTTTAGAAACTAAACTTATATACTTTAACTCATCTTTCCTTTTTTAAAAAAAAAAAAAAAAAAAATTACTTCAATACATTAAATTAGTTTACTTCAAGTCGTCCCATTAAATACATGTTGTTTATGATGCTAAAAAATGTTGTTTATAGTAAGTTAAGTATTAATGTCGTGACAACTCGGGGATTTACATTTTACATTGAAGTTTATATTTCGAATTCTTTTCAATTTGTTTAGATTTCTGGTTGATTCCTTGGATTTGGATGAATATGGAGGTTGGCAAAATATTAAAGGAAGCAATGATTATAGTAATTAATTTTGTTTAGTTCACATATATGTTGGAATGGTTTAATTATGAATATTTATACACCACTACAAAAACAGTGTTTCTTGACGTTTTTTAAATGTCAACTTTCACTTTTGTTGACATTTTAAAAAATGTCAAGGAAGCTAGTGTCAAGAATGTCGATTTTCTTGACGTTTTAAAAAAGTCAAGAATAGTGACACTTGACATATAAAAAACGACAAGAAACACTAACACTAGACATGTTTGAAGTGTCAAGAATATAAGCATTCTTGACAAGGAAAAAACGTCAAAAAAAAAAATGAAATTGACAATGAAAAACGTCAAGATATATCCTACTTGATATGTTAGAAATGTCAAGAATATGAGAGTTCTGGACCTGTTAAACATGTCAATAATATCTATAATCTTGACAAGGAAAAAACGTCAAGAAATTTGCTTGTAATTTTTTTAAAAAAATCTATAATGTTGACGTTTTCACCTATAATTGTTCCTGTATTTTGATCCAACAACCACATTTGGTATATATATAACATATATTCATCAATCAAATAAATAATATACACATTTTCAATCTTATATATCAATCAAATTTTCACCAATATCTCTTCATATTGTCCAAGTGATACTATTTACTTTATTATATAGATCAATACCCTAATGAATTATGATTAGGGTATTAAGGATAAAGGAAATCTACAATTCTCATGAAAGGGGAAAAAATCATAATGTTATTTCACGTTTTTTAGTGCAACTTGAAATAGAGAAATTTGAACAACAAACCTCGTGTGTCATGTTTATCACCTCATAATGAAAATCAATTGAAATAAAAATGATATTCTTTTTAATTTTATTTTTAAAAAATCATTAATCGTGTTAATCCATGAACAATTGAAATGAAATTTGGATGATAACGAGAATGCATTTTCATATAATTTTAATTTAGATTAAAATATTATTTTAGTTCCTAAAATTGGACAATTGAAATTACATAAACTAAAATTCAACAAACTTCAAAGTGTAGTGACTAGATGCTAGTTCAACCTTTGATATATTTACTTTCCTATCATGGGAATATGCTCCACAACATAATTTATTGAGAAAAAAAATTCACAAAACCAGAATAATTCAAAATTTCATTAACCTATTTCAAACTTCAATTTTTTTTATAAAAAAAACATGTAATGTTGATATAAATACTTAAAATAATCATTGAGATTATGCATTTATTTGGAAAAAAGATCTACAATTCCGGTAATTGTTTTAATTATAACAAAATATCACTTACTATCACTAACACTGATAGATGCTGATAGGCAGATATCGTGGTCTATCATCGATAGACAATGAAATTTTGCTATATTTTTAAATAAGTTAACTCATTTTTCTTTATTTGAAAAGAACTCTAAAAGCCATATGTGAAGAATTTTTTTGTGTCAACTATGCCCTTTCATTAGAACCATTTTCAATTTAACTATGGTGGCAATTTTATCTTTAAACACAAGTTCTTGTAATTAATTGTTGGTTAAAAATCACTTTCAGTCCCTAAACATTCATGGAAGTAACAATTTAATCCTTAAAGTTTGATTCCTAACGATTTAATCCATATACTTTCAATTTTGTAACATTTTAATCTCTAGACTTTACCATGTAACAATTTGATCCTTATACTTTAAAGTTTGTAATCGATTTCGATATTTTTACAAAATACATAGTCTACGTCATAAAATAATAAAGATTGACATCTAATTTTGAACCTTTTTTTAATGCTAGGGACTAAATTGTTGCAAATTTAAAATTACAAAAACTAAATTATTATACAATAAATTTCAGGAACTAAATTATTATAAAATTAAAAAAATAAAGACTAAATCATTATAAACTAAAGTTTAAAGACCAAATTGTTATTTCCATAAATGTATAGTGACCATAGTGTGAAGAAAAAGAAGAAAAAAAAAGACCGAAACATCTATCAATCAGATGTCTACTCAAAGAAAATAATTAATTCAATATTAAAAAAAAAAATTGACAATTAAGAGCTCCTTCCACTGCTCCAAATATATTAGTTGGCCTTCTTCAGACGGGATATTGTAGTTCTCTTGATATTGTAGTTCTTGAGAAAATGGGAAGTATATTCATTTCATTCTAAAATATTCCATATAAATACACATTTTGGGCCTGTTTGGATCCAAGATAGCTCATTCCATGTTTGGGGCTCCAACTATTTTTAGTTGGAGCTCCAATTTTACCCTTAGATTATAACCCTAGGGAACACTATTCCCAACCTCACGATCAACGTTGTTTCACTATTTGCAACATCTCCTCTATTCTCCCTCGTCATTTCTGTCTCATTTCTTGTCTGATCGAATACTATGCTCAAATCTGGTTTCGCTGTCTCCTTTCTTGTCCGATCGAACACTATGCTCAAATCTGGTTTCGTTCTTTCTTTTCTCTATACTTCTCTAGCTTTAGATCTGGTTTTGGTGTCGTCTTCAGATCTGGTTTTGCATTTCTTCATCTCTGTCGGTTCCATCATCGTCAAAACCAAATCTGGATCCTTAGATCTATAGATCTAGCCCTTCACAGATCTATAGATCTACGTTTATGGTGGTTCTCTTTTTGCATTTTTTTCTTGACCCTTCACAAATCTATAGATCATGTCTCTTCCTCCTTCCGAAAAAAACGATCTCTCTCTCTCCGCTCCAAACCTTTGATTCCCTTTTCTACTTTATTCGATCTTCTGACTCTATCGAAATAGGCCCTAATATGTTTGGTTGAGGAACGATTGTGCTTGGTGGGAGTGGAGGTTATCATTTGGAGAGTGGTAGGATGTGAAGGACGAGATCTGGAGCTTGGTAAGGGGGAGGTCGAAGGTAATCTTCTTTTTCTCTTGTCCAGTCGATGGTGATGTCCCTTTCCTTTTCCATTTTAGCTCAAAATTTTGTAAATCATACTCTATGTTTGTCCACTATTGTCCATTATTTTGTTTCACATTTATTGTTTTACTCCAAATTATTTCGCTTCGAAATTATGCTCTGAATTTTGTTTCATGTTCATTATTTTGCTATTACCGTCGTTGTTTGCTATTTATTTGTCCATTTTCTAAATTATAAAAAATAGAGAAACATGTGTTTGGGCTGCTAGATATTCTTAGGTCTATATGTTATGTTCTTCAGTATATTGATGAAGAAGAATGGATTTTGATTAGGTTATTTTCACTGTGTTGTCTATGGTGTTATGTTCATTTTTTGTTTAATTATTTGTCCATTTTCTAAATTAGGGTCCATTATTTGTCCATTTTGGTCACTGTCTATCAATTGTTTATTACTTTGGCCTTTGCTTGTCCATTGGTTGGCCATTTCCATAAATTTTGATAACTGTTTGTCCATTGTTTGTCCATTTTGTAACTTTTAGCCTCCGTTTAACCATTGTTTATTGTATATTGATTGACAGTGGTTGTTAGGTACTGTTTACTATATTCATCATTAGCACATCCCTTGTTTTTAAGATGATTTATTGTATATTGATTGACAGTGGTTGTTAGATGTTGTTTATTGTATTCATCATTGCCATATCTTTTTTCTGATGGTTTATTATATACTTATTGACAGTGGTTGTTAGGTATTATTATTTATTGAGTAGTTTTTGTCAAAATCATCAACTTTTATCTATATGTGTATCTCACATAAAAAATTTCATGGGTCAATAGTTCACACAACTATATATATGTGTCCCACTTTACTTCAACTTAGGTCAAACCTATTCCATCTACTTGCTTAATGCAATTGGTATTTCATTTCTCTTGTTTCCAACATTTTCTTATTCTTAATTGCCATGAACTTTGCATCTTTTTGGCTTCTATTGTCTTAATGCAGTTGGACCCTATCCCATTCCTTTTTTTTTTTTTTTTTTGCACTTTATAATTATGCTCTCACTTGCCTTCAATTATAAGGACAAACACATTCTATATACTTCATAAATATAAATGGTATGTCTTCTCCTTCTTTATCCAACATTTTTTTTTATCATGGGTGTTGACGAGTGCCTCCATGTTATAACTTCTTAAGTATAGTACTAATGTTCTTTATTATAACTTGTTTTAGGATTGATCTTATTACGAATCATCTGGATCAAACACTATCTACCAACTTTCTCTTGGTTTATGTAATTCTTTTCGGGGTTTAGGTTACACATTTTTCTTTATCTTACTTATATTTGTTGCTAATCATTACTTTTTGTGTGATCTTATCAAGATGGACTATTAGCATACTCAAGCATTGCGTGAGGTTCGTTAACATGAATCTATAGTAATGTGGACGATTACTCATATATTCTTAATTATAGTTGTTTATATGATGAAAATAGTAATATATGTTTGTTTCGTATTTATAGCTGTTTGGAGAATTTATAGTTGGATGATTGTTTTATAAATCTTGTTTATGTTTGAATGAATAACATTACTTTATACTTGTTGCTATGTTTGGATGATTGAGTGTAATAATATTTAAAAAAAAAAAGTAATATAAAAAATCAGTAAAAAAAGACAGTTTGTTATGGACAAAAATTTGTTTTGTAAGTCTCCAACAACAAAATAGTGTTGTTAACATGAAAAAAAAAATTAGCAAGAAAAAGAATAAAAAAAAGTGTTTTCGAAAATTAAGGATGTAAACACAACTTTTACTTCCAAATTTCTTTGTTTATTATCTATCTTTCACCAATGATTTAAAAAAACAAGGCAAAATTTGAGAACTAAAAAAGTAGCTTTCAAAAAATAGTTTTTATTTTTAGAATTTGACTAAGAATTCAACTATTGTACTAAAGTTTTAAATTTTGGATTACTTAGTTGTACCTAACAAAATAGTTATTTGAAATCCTAGAATTGTGGATTATTAAAATAAGTCTCAAATTCAAATTAAAACCACCCAAATCCATAAATCAATGGATAATTGGGCAACAAGAAATCAGAACTTCTGTATAATTTAAAATCTACAATGATTTAAAAAATCAAGGCAAAATTTGATAACTAAAAAAAGTAGCTTTCAAAAAAAATATATTTTTAGAATTTGACTAAAAATTCAACCATTTTACTAAAGTTGTTTGAAAATTTAGATTAACTAAAATAGTTTATACCTAACAAGGACCCAACAGATTAAAATATTTGTACCTAAAATAGTTCTAGAATAATATGAAAAAAAAGAAGATAAAAACACAGTTTTTTAAGAAAAGAGTCTTAATCAATAGTGTATAAAAAAACAATTTAATTCGCTTCTAGAAAAACATGAAAAAAAAAAAAATCAATTTGCTAAATTTGTTTTCAAAAATACACTACCAATTGATAGTGTATTTATTTTTAAAATAACGTTAAAAAACATAAAAAATCGGTATTGTAATTATTTTATGATATAAATTTTTTCGTATAGAGCCGATTCCAATTTTTTGAAACAACATTTTATGATATAGTTACAATACTAATAGCATTCACTACTTCACAACGTCAGTTATTTTTAACCCTAGAGTTATTACTGAATGACCATAGGAGGATAGAAAACACATCACACGACAGTAGACATCGTATTAGACAATTAGCATACTTTCAACTCATTCGTGAGTCCGACTTATGTTATTGTCAAATTACAAGAATGGATAGAAGATGTTATGTCATTCTGTGTCATTTACATAAGACAACTAGCGAATTATTCTGAACTGAAATTATAGACGTAAAGGAGATGGTTGTCATGTTCTTACATATTTTAGCCCACGACGTTAAGAATCTGATAGTTCAAAGAGAATTTGTACAATCTGGTAAGATTGTTTCTAGGCATTTCAACATCGTTTATTGGCGGTGTTACGATTACACGACGTGTTGTTAAAAAAATCTTTGTTGGTCACAAACTCGTGTACAGATCAACGATGGAAATGGTTTGAGGTACAGTTCAACTACACAAACATTAGTTCGATGTGACTTATAAGTCAAGTGAATGTATGCACATGAATATTTCTTATTTTGTTCCACCGTAGAATTTTTTGCGTGCATTAGATGGCACGTACATCAAGGTAAATGTCAGTGCAACTGATCACCCAAAGTATAGGACGAGAAAAGGTGAAAATTGCAACAAATATACTCGGTGTGTGTGATACAAATGGCGACTTTGTATTCGTCTTATCAGGGTGGGAAGGATCCATAGCTGATTGTCGAGTTCTCAGAGACGCAATATCACAACCTAACGGACTGAAGGTTTCAAAGGGTAACTAGCTACACATACCATCTCTCCCTACTCATTGTATTTCTAATATAAGGTTTGAAATGATTGGACGTTCAACATGGTATTATTATCTATGTGATGCTAGGTACTCAAATGCAAAAAGTTTTTTTGATTCATATAGAGGCAAAAGATATCATCTTTCGGAGTGGCGTGGAGGAGGTAATGCACTAACTCCTCCACGAGAATTCTTTAACATGAAGCATTCTTCTACACAGAATGCCATCGAGAGAACGTTCGAATTGTTGAAAGGTAGATGAGCAATCTTGCGAGGAAAATCACACTACCTAATGCAAATCCAATGTCGAACTATCATGCCGCGTTGCCTTCTGCACAATCTTATCAATAGGGAGATGACTAACAATGAACTGATCGAGGATTTAGATGAGGTGGCTTCAAGTTTTGCTATAACTGGAGGGGATGAGATCAATTATATTGAGAGTTCAAATGAATGGACCCAATGGAGAGATGAATTGGCACGATAGATGTTTACTGAATGGGAGTTGCATAGCATGTAATGCCTTTATGCTTCTTTAATCAATTAGAACGCTTATTTTCTTTGTCGTGTGGTGTGAAATGACTTCATTCGGAACTCTCTCATTATGTATACTATATTTTGTACTTCACTTTACCCATTAATTGTGTTTCATATTTTTGTTTATTGTTTAATTGTATTAAAATGTGTACGTGTATACACTAGAATATCAAGTTCCTTAAGAGCCCCAAAGCACACTTGGACTAAAGAGGAAGAAGAGAAGTTAGTCAAGTGCTTGGTGGTGTTGGTCGCATCTGGTGGATGGAGATCAAACAATGGGACGTTTCGACCTGGGTACTTGGCACAAATACAACATTTGATGGCTCAGAAGTTGCCCAGCTGTAATATCAAACGATCACATAAATGAGAGGACCGACTTGTAGTGGATTCGACTGGAATGAGGAATTCCAATGCATCACTGCAGAGTAGAAGTTATTCGATGAATGAGTGAAGGTGAAATTTTATCTAAATTGATTTACGAATATTGATAATATAATCATAACATCCACTTCACCCTTCATGCAAAGTCATTCTACAGCAAAGAGGCTTCTACACAAGTCATTCTCATACTATGATGATCTGGCCTACATCTTTGGCAAGGATCGGGCTACGGGAGGACGGTCAGAGACCTTTGCGTACGCCAGGTCTAATGTGCCAAATCATATGAATGATGGTGTTCCTATTCATAATCACAAGATCCAAACATCCCCACGATGTCTAGTCATGGAATGGATATGTCACAGGATGACATGCATAGAACACGTACTAGTCGAAGCACTGAAAGAGGAAATGCTTCGAGAGAAAGTACGAGGAAGCGAAGTGAGAATCAATATGAAACGAAAGGGATTGTTAAGAATGCGATGAGTTCGCAAATGACCAATTGAAAGCGATTATAGAATGGTTGAAAGAAAAGTGTGCAACCAAAGGCGA